>NC_136067.1:1786180836-1786467834 GCF_964261635.1 Lissotriton helveticus
AGGCAATCTTAGGCAGTTACTTATAGCACACGCATCAGAGGGTGTCAGATAACTTCTAGGCACGGTATAGTTGCAAATAGGCACTTGCCTATGGAAGCAAAAATCCTCCTAACAATCCAACTGGTAATACTCAATTTAAACAGCTTGTCATAAGATGAAGGAAGTACCCTAGATAAATTCCAGGAGCAGATTATCCAGAGTATCAATATGAGAAGAGGCAGAAAAAGGAAAAGGAGGACAATTAGGGTGAGATTATTAGAACCAAAAGAAGTTAGAAGGAAAAGTTTATGTCTGACTTGAGGCACCTATAAATAAATATGCAATTTGCCATTATTAATAAGGTTTCACAAAAGTTGTGCTAGAATAAATGCTACAACAAATGGTTGAAGAGTTTGCATACGCTTTGCTTTTTAAATAGTTGCAGACAGTGGTGGCTGGTGGATTTTAAAAGTGATGGCAGAAATCTTGGACCCGAGTGGGACTTGCTTACAAACTCAGTATATATTATATATTGTTTTATGATTTTTATATTGCAAAATCTAATAAAGCTAATCTGAATCAGTATATAGATTCCATATGTGCATATGCATTTAGATCCATATATACTGAGTCTATAAGAAACTGTAAACATAATACTAGTGCCCTTGCAGAGAAACCCCTATGTTCATTTATATATACCTGTGCACACTTAATATATAGACATCAAGGCACACTTGCGGGCACCGAGCCCATAGTACAAACTCAGATACTCCAGATGCTCCTATTGCATGTGACGGATAGCGATGCAATGTGGTTTAGAGTAAGCAGAGGTGGTCGACCCGACAAGTTAACAGAGAGAGACGAGCTTAGAGCCTTGCTTGACTTTAAGAGCTGTAGCCGAGCACTGAAAATGTTTCTATGTCAAACATACAACCTCATTAAAATAAAATTTAGACTCTTTAAAAGTCTAAAAACTGTATTGTAACATGCCAAAGATTTGACATCATTATGTCACATTATATCAGTGCACTGAGAGATATTTATGAAAAGAGAACTTTTAAGCATGATCTTAGAACTGTTCCTGCCCCGCCCTGGTGACAATGCCATTAGTGGACTAAAAGGCAATTCAGTTGTCATGCGCACCCTGTATGTGGTCCAGATTCTTATAAATAGAACAACATTACAGTATGTTAATTTAAACACATTGTGTTTATATACAGCTCATACCCCGAAGTCACAAATTTAAAGGAGAAGGGGGAATTAAAATATTTGCCTAAGATTACACAATTTGTGTAGCAGGGAATAATCCCACGTTTTCTAGTTTCACCTCATAAAAATCAGCCAGTAAATGGGTATTTATTTGTCTATCATAAATACACTAGTCAGCAATTAGCAGGAGCAATTATTCTCATATGCATGTGCATCCAACATGGAACAAAAGACAGAGCCATCCTTACTGTTAAGTTAAGGTATGGAGTGTGAAGTCCCTGCACGTGATGCCTCTGTGAACACACAGAAATCCTCCGCCACTACCGGCATGAAACAGAGCTGCAGTGTTAAGTTAGTACAATCCAGTGAACTAGTTTGGTGTAAGTGTGAACTATTAAGCCTCTTTAAAGCCGAACATGCACTGGAAACAAAAGTAAAAAATATTACAACTCTGACTCAGTTAATTGATCTGGAAGAAGCTCTGCTGTACCCCTTCCCTTTCCCCAGCCCACCAATCACCTTTGAGACCTGACCAACAGCAGCAGTTGCTGGGAGGCAAAGGAGGAGAAAGAGATCAGCAACACACCCACTCCTTCGTTATTAGTAAAGGCCTGCCTTCCCCCCGACCATTTAGTTTAATGGCACTGTTTTATTCCCGCTCTGGGGCATGTAAATAACCCCCAAAAGGGAGACTCGTTTGTTAAAATGAAATCCCACCACACACCCCAGTTTGTCATCACAGACTTGGATTATTCCTCTAAAGCGATGAATACTTCGACCTGCTAGCACATGCACAATGTTGAGGAGGCCTCAGATCACATTCACCTGACCCCTTTTCCCCAGAAAAAAACAGGCATTTGCATCAGTTTGTCACAGAGCAACAATAACAATGTGATTCCAGCTGCTTGGTCTTTTCGTCTTTTTCAGTCCTCCAGATTAGGAGATTGACACCCCTCACAAACTTTAACACCTGCTGCCCGTTGGCTGACATCATACTTGCATCAATCTTGAAGAACATGTGTATGGTTATTTTCTATATCACTGTAATTAGATAATATAAAAGAGGTATGCCGCAGCCGAAAAATCATCATGTCTGTCCAATAGGCAGGCGCTCAAATTTGTCATTATTGTTATGATGAATCAAAAATTAAGTAATAAAATCAAAATTTCACCAACTGCTAGCTAAAGAAGACACAGTAGCAACACAGCAAACAATCTTAAAACAGCTGTAAAACAAAAATAATGTTAAAGCTATTTCATAAAGGCTACTTTCAAGGCGCTAAAACACCAGGACCTACTATAATTACCAATGTGCTCAAAGTTGCTTTGTTATATTAAAATGCACTACAACAGCCTAATGAAGTGACAGTATATCTATCTATCTATCTATCTATCTGTCAATCTATATTACCTATTGGCCGTTGCCAGTAGGTAGTTATAGTTAGGACCTTGTTCCTATTCAAAAATCCTATATCTTTGGCGCCGTTTGACGAGTCTTCACGAAATTTTCAAAACTAACGGCCCACTCACTTCAGCTGCTGGGTTGAAAGTTTTGGGGTGATTCATAAAGCACAGGCTGAGAAAAAGGGAGGGTCCCAAAATGCTTTTCCTCCATGTTAATTTCTTGGTCCAGAGTGCACGCTTTTTGTTAAATGGTGTAAATCGGTTCAGTAGTTTCTGAGAAATGTAAAGATTTCTCAGATATACAAATATGGCTGCTGGGGATCCGCGAACCCTCCCGATCTCGAGCCTGCGATCTGCCAACACTTCAAACCAGGAACTGTTGGCAGCCATCTTGTAACTCAGTTGAACCAACTCCCAAGAAAAAAGGTCAAAAAATATTACAAAAGTAAGAAAAGGGGGCATGGTAGAAACACCCTGCCCTCTAGGCCTGCTCAGGGACCCCCAGGGCCCAAAAACGCATGTTTTAATAAAAGTTTGGTGGGATTTGCTTTCGAGCTTTGTTTTCTTTAAGCCCCCGGGTGGGCCAGGTCCCGGGGGAAATCATCCTCCTTGAGTCTACATCACAACATGTGTGGGGGGCAAACTCCCCGGGGCACAAAGAAGTAAAGACGGGAGTCAGTTGTGGTCCCTGGGGACCACCACCTCCCCGGGGCTACAAAGTAGATGAATATTGAGGGCTTCAGGAGTAAAGTAGACTTCATCCCCCAAGCAGCAGTGCACCCCAGGAGGTGCGCTTGCAGAGTGGTGGAGAAATGGGGCATGGCCTCTGACCACCTCTCAGCAATCTAACTATGGGGATAGTCCCTGGGGTCTAGTTGGCCCCCAGGGACACTCAAGAAGTAAGGGGGGGGGTCATACCCCAACCAAAGGCATGCCAGAAGGCATGTTTGTTGAGTGGTGGGGAAAGGGGGCATGGCCTGCGGCCACCTCTGAACAATCCCAATGTGTGGGGCTTACTGGAGGTAACAGGTAGACTAGTTGGCCCCTAAGGAACCCAGCAGCGAAGGGGACTTCGTCCTCCAACCAAGAGCACGCCAGGAGGTGCGTTTGCAGACTGGTGGAGAAAAGGGGTGTGGCCTGGTATCAGAACTCAGCAATCCTGCTGCGTGGGACTTACTGGAGGTAACAGGAGGGGTAGATTGCCCACAAGGGCGTCCTTGGGGCCAACTACCTCTCTTGTTACCTCCAGTAAGTCCTACACAGTGTGATTGCTAAGAGGACTTCGGGGCTACACCCCCTTTCTCCACCACTCTGCAAACACACCTCCTAGTGCACTACTGGTTGAGGGATGATGTCCACTTTACTCCAGAGGGACCTTGAGGGCCAAGGGGCCCCCTAGTCCCTCCTGAAAGTCCTACACCACAGAATTCCTGAGAGCTGGTTGGAGGCCCAGCCCCCTTTCTCCACCACTCTGCAAACGAGAATGCTTGTTGAAAAAACCTTAGAAATTCAATTAAAAAAACAAAGGTTTCAGGCATGTTATAGTTAGGAATTAGCATTTAAAAAACCTTAGAAATTCATGGTAAAAAAACACAGGTTACAGGAACGTTATAGTTAGGCTGACATTTCACTTGTATAAAATCTGTGAAATTCAGCCGTTGTAGTTAGCTGAGCTAACTATAATTCGCGCCCCTGCAATACACTGTGGATGATGTCACATATTACATCACTCATGACATGGTCAGTGACATCACTGATGATATCTCAAATGGCATGCAGAATTGAGTTCCCCGCCGTCTCTTTTCTAAACAGATCTGTTTCTAAGTTTCCACATTCAATGCTTAGCCTGGTTAGCCTGAGATCTAGAAAATAAACACTTCTCTGACTGTAACGTATTGTGAATTTTAAATTTGCATTGTTGTTGTTCAATTCAAATGCAAAGCTTTTTAATTTTTAAGTAAAAACACCAGTACAAACAGCCAAACAGGAGGGAACACGAACCAGCAGCAAATGCCCAAAAGAGATAATGGGAAGAATCCGTGCCAGAAAAAAAACCCTCAAAATGCTACAACTAGGAGCATCTAAAGCAGACCAGATTGAGAGGAGTGTAGCCCTCTTTGGATCTTCGGATCAGGAGCCAGCTTTGGGAGAACAAACGAATCCCATAAGATTGATAACCAATTTTAATACCCAATCTAGGGAATTAAAAGAAATTGTAAGGAAGAGATGGGATATCCTTACACAGGATCCGATCTTGAAAACCAAATTGGGCCAATCGGCATCCATTACTTATAGATAAAGGTTATCCTTCAGTCGGCAAGATGGCGGCTGCGTGAGGTTCTGCAGTCCACCACCCATCCGATACTCCAAGGGGACATCAGCTAAAATGTGCTAAATGGCCAGAATCTGTCTATTGCATGGTCTGAGGCGACTACTGGGCCAATCGCAAGGCAAAACAAGAGCATTTGCCTACCTGTTGATCCGAACCGCCGTGAAGATTTCTGTCGGGCGCGGGCAGCCACGGTCGTCACCAAAAGTCCTCAAACCCCCACGGGACCGTGGGGACAGCAGAGCGAATGGCGGTGGAGCGGGAGCCGCCGGGAGTCAGCGTGGCCCTCCTGCGACCCGCAAGGCTTCAAGCGGGAAGAAAGGAGACGCTGCTCCTGCGGCAGCAGGAAGTAATGGAGGCGGCCCTCAGAAAATCCAAAACAAAGGAGCAGTGCCAAGGCGAGGAGGCGGGCGCTGCCTCTGACAAGCAACCAGTGATCCCAGGAATGTTTACCGGTCGAGGGAAAGGCCATGAGAAAGGCAAATCTCTTGCCGAAGCTGTGGAGAATAACAATGAGGAAACTCCAGTGACGGCGTAAGCGGTGAGTGGGCTTACACCTCTGGTGACTGTAAGTACGGGATTAGTGCCCTCTGTACTCACATGCTTAGACAAATCCATAATTTTACAGGGAGAACCCCAGTTGGTGATGGCTGACGCAATGGTGGGGGAGCAGGGGAATAAAGAATTAGAACAGGCCACCGATGTAGGTTCATCTGCCAACCTCTGACCCACTTTTACGCAGTATCTGACCGCAGGGACTCCGGAAGTTCTATTCCCTCAATGAAGACTCTGAGCCGTCCAATGTTAGTGCAAGTGGGGAGGAAATATCTATGCCAGAGGAATCGGAGGGGGACTCAGGCAGCTGTCACTCCATTCTTAATACACAAAAGCATACCTCCACTCCGAGGCGCTGGAGCAGAAATAAAGGTGGAGGGGGAAAAATGCTGTGCGCAAGGCCTTCGGACTCCGATCAAAGTCAATCTGAACAACTAAAATGGGATTACTCCGCTATGTATTTCGA
This sequence comes from Lissotriton helveticus, assembly GCF_964261635.1. Taxonomy (NCBI): domain Eukaryota; kingdom Metazoa; phylum Chordata; class Amphibia; order Caudata; family Salamandridae; genus Lissotriton; species Lissotriton helveticus. The sequence continues at coordinate 1,786,186,779 of NC_136067.1, forward strand.
AACTGATAACGGGCCAACACCAGACACTGGCGCTCTAGGGGAATATAACATATCTACCCTAACGAAGTTCACTTCTGAGGTTCCCCTCTCGATGGGTCTTATATATTACACTCTCAAGCAGATACAATCTGAGGCTCGACAGGAGCACAAGAGGGCACACCATGCAACAAAGCTGATACAAGGGGTCATCCGGAAAATCAGTAAAACTTGTGTAGAAATTGCCAAAAGAACTACGGTATTGGAACAGAGAGTGGTGACTCTAGAGGCGGGAGCTGAGAGTGTAGCCCAACAGGTAACTTCTAATGAATCAGGGATGATGGATGTCATGTGGAAGCTCGAAGATTTCGAGAATCGCCAGAGGTGCAATAATCTAAGACTTCTGGGTATCCCGAAAAACGTGGAAGGCGAAGACATCAGAGGGTTTGTGCTGCGATTGCTGAAGGGCGGCTTTCCCGAACTGTCACATTGGGACTGGGATACAGAAGTACAGCGTGTACATCGGTTTCCACTCATGTTGAAGAAAAGGAAGGGGCAGGTGGGAGGGGACGACAAACCCAGAGCTATATTAATCTTTTTTGGCAACTTTCTGCTACGACAGGCTATCTTTGACAAAGCACGCCCTGAAGCAAGGTGCTCAGCGGAGGGCCACTCCTTTTTTGTCAAGCCGGACTTCTGCCATGCTACGGTGGAAAGGAGGTGGGGGCTACGTCAGCTCATCACTCCCTTCCAAAAGGTTGGTTGTGAGGTATATCTGCTGAGTCCTGCTCGCCTTAAGGTCATCTACTGTGGGAATACAAGGGTCTTTTCATCTGAGACACAAGCAAAGGAGTTCCTACAGGAGATAGCAGGAGCCGCAGGCCAAAAGGGCTCTTTGGGGTGATGTACTCGGACATTGACTATGTGCAGTCTTTTGTTGTGTAGATAGTGGAGCCTGATGGGTAGTGGTGGGAAGCAGCATCATGCAGGAGGCATCACAAGGGATTTCGGACCTTTTCTGCCACAAGGTAGGGTGGGGGGAGGGGGAGGGGTAGGGACTTTTTTGGGGGCACGGCTGGTCCATCGGCGGGAAGTTCATATAATGGCATGGAGATTATATGGCCAATTTTCATTTAGCACAGTTAGGAATGTAGTAAATGGCAAGGGGTAAGCTAAGAATTGCATCGGTTAATATATGTGGGTTGAATTGTCCGCGCAAAAAACCCATATCGAAGCAGGGAGACAAAAGATGGCAGAGTTAGCAGGGTCTCAGCTAGTTTCCTTCACAACTCAAGGCACGCGCACAAAAGGGGTAGCCATTATGGCTCGCAGAAAAAGATTTAAATTCCTACGTTCTAAGGCTGATCACCTGGGTAGATGGGTTCTCACTCTATGTTATGCGGATAACTTCTCCTTTACACTTTGCTCAATCTATGGGTCAGTGCTTGATGACCCAGCTCTCTTTAACTGGTTGAATGTGGAACTGATTGGGTGGCCATTGCCTTTAATTATCTGTGGCGACTTTAACTTAAATTTGAGAGATAGTACGATGAAGCTCGGGACTAGCTTGTACAGTGGGCGTAAACCCAAAGTCTTTAAGGCCCTGCTGAACTTATGTTTGACTCATGGACTTATCGACGGTTGGGCCTCGCAAGAACCTAATGAATATGGCTTTACTTTCTTTTCAGCGTCACACCAGACACACGCTAGACTGGATTATTTCTTTGTGTCTCAGGGTCTTTCTACTGACTGCCGGATCTCTAAATTTCCTAGTGTCATGTCTGACCACTATCCGCTAGTCCTTGAAATCCCACTACAGGCCTTAAAGAAGGAGGTACCGCCGTGGACCTTTGATAGAGCACTCCTCTATGATCAAGAGTACTTAGCACATATGAAAGTATGGATTCCTAGATTTATATCTGAGAACAGGGGTAGCACCCGGGTAGCTATCATATGGGATGCTCTAAAAGCTAGGATAAGGGGGGAAACGTCAAGGTATGGCTGGCGGTCTCAGAAAGTGGGTAAAATCTACCCACAGAAACTCTATGATAAACTAGGCGACGCAGAGTTTCAATTGGTTGAAGCTATTATGAACGGGGGTGATTTGGATCAGGCACAAACTCGGGTCGCATTAGCCAAATCCAAAATACTGGAAGTCTCAACAAAGAAAGCTGCAGGGAAATATACTGCAGGGAGAGCTAAAATGTATGAATGCAGTGAGAAAGTGGACCACTTGCTTGCGGTACGTATTAGACAAAGGGAGACACAGGGAGCAATCCTAGCAATCAATGATCCTCAAGCCGGGCTAGTCTCTGAGGCTGCAGACATTAGGGGTGCTTTCCAACGCTTTTACCAACTGCTCTATACTGAGGACACTTTGGGCAGTGGGGAGGAAATTTCGGATTATCTGGCAGAGATATCAGGAGAAAGGCTAACTAGGGAGGAAAGAGAAGCATTAGAGGTACCCATTATGGCTAAAGAGGTAGCAGATGTCATCAGCACTCTGGCTTACCGGAAGGCAGCTGGCACGGATTTTATCCCAGAGGAATTCTACAAAAAATGTGCTCCCTGTTTACTGGAAATTATGGTTGAAGTTTTTCTAAAAGCCCAGTCTGGCCAGAAAGAGCCTGAGTCATGGGGATCGGCCAACATTGTGGTTTTCCCCAAAAAAGGGAAGTCCGTCAAGGAGCTCCGGTCTTATCGGCCTATAACGCTAATTAATAGCGATGTAAAGGTTTATGCAAAAGATTCTGGCAAATCGGCTCGTTACAGTGATTACAAACCTGCTTTCTCCCACACAACATGGGTTTGTTCCAGGTAGGAGTACAATCAATCATATTCAGAGAGTGATTGCTCTCTTTGATGCGGCAGAGATTATGTAAGACCCTTTCGGGCTAATCCTGCTAGATGCAGAGAAAGCCTTTGAAATGGTCTCCTGGCAGTTTCTCTGGGCAACTCTTAAGAGCAGAGGGTTTTGTTCTGGCTACATTAAGGCTATCTCTATAATGTATAACAATCCAGTGGCCAGAATTGCTATAATGGGGGAATTGTCAAATCCTGTGTCGATTGGAAGGGGGATGCGTCAGGGCTGCCCACACTCCACCCTGTTATTTGCTTTGTATATCGACCCTTTGGTCCGAAAAATTATGGGTAATGATCAGATTTTAGCTATACATAGTAATGGGGGGAGCTCTAAGATTCTGGCTTACGCCGACGATTTCGCTATCACGACCCCCAACCCTTTTGTTGCATTAGCCAAAATTGAAAAGGAGGCAAAGACTTTCGGGAGAATCTCGGGGTATCGACTTAATTCCAATGAAACCCTTTTGGTAGTCAGCAAGGGACTTCAGTTTAATGACCCAGGGGCTGTTTAAAAAGCAACATATCTTGGGGTATAATGGCAGATGTGTCTAAGATTGTAGAAACTAATTTGGATCCACTGCTTCCAAAATAAATTCAAAACAGATTTAAACCGCAAAGACAATCTTAAGTTAAGCTTTGTGGGAAGGTGTAACATCATCAAGATGGTGTTTCTGCCAAAAGATTTATATTTCTTTAGGGCAATTACGCTGGCTATCGATATTACTTGGTTTAAAGCTATGAACCAATTGTTTACTAAATTTCTTTCGGCCAACCTCCGCCCACGGAGAGCTCTAAAGTTTTTGACGTTACCCAGGATGGGCTGTCCCTAATCTTCAGCTATACCACTGGGTGGCCATATAGTAAAAAATTGAAAGTCTGATTAGGGATGAACGCGATCAAGGGCAAGAGGCGGCTTCCGTATCAATTTTTGATCTACTGTTGGGGCCAAGGACTAGGGGTTGTCTTCTGCTTCATACTGATTTTAAGTATTACAAAAGGGTGATGTTCAAGACGCTAATATGTGCCTTAAAAATCTGGGTTGCAGTTAGAAAAAGGCTCGGGTTAGGCCTCATTCATGCCTAGACCCCATTTTATGGTAACAAAGCGCTCCCTTGTATCTTTAATGGCGGCCTTATGAAAATATGGCATGGCAAAGGTGTTAGGATGGTTGGGAACGTTATGGACGATACTGGGGTGATTTCCTCTGAAAGGATTAAGGAAACTTTTGGGATCAACAATAGTCAATTTTTCAAATATCTTCAAAAAAGAGATTTCTTAGGGAGGGAACGTGGGGGAGTAGTGGTTGTGCCCGGGTGATGCTGGTCGAGATGCTGCTCAAAGGATCAGCTACACTAGGTGGGATCTATAAAAAACTAAATGAGACGATGATGGATGATTTACACAAACACTGTGATCGCTGGCAAGAGCGGCTACAGATCGAAGCGGGAGAAGTTGAAGTTTCACTCAACATGGCTCAAACCTCTTGTATTGCTACTAATCTCCAATTACAATGTTTCAAGACCTGGTTTAATCTCTATATAACACTGTAGAAGATTTCTAAATGGGGGGAGGTGCAGGAACAACATGTCCACGCTGTAGTTTTCCATCAGCAGACATCGTACATATGTTTGCATCCTGCCCCAAGATGGATTTAATTAAAATAGAGGTTGGAACTATTCTTGAATCTCATCTGGGACAGCATATAGAAATTACATCACAGTTGATAGTATTGGGAGTGAGCAGTTCTCGACTACCAGCTCGGGTACAGACCTTTCTTTTTCTCGCAATGATTGTATTTCGACTCTTTTTAACCACCCATTGGCTTGATCCTGTTCCTCTTACGGGACAACAATGGTTGGGGAGATTGTTGGCAGTTTTCAGGCTAGAGACGGCAATATATGCAAGAAGGGGGCAGAGAGCTAGAGCCAAGGGGATGGACATCTGGGTGCCTCGGATTAGATGTTCGGAAGACAGCGAAGCTGAGGGGATTTGGTGATAAAGTATATGTATATATGTATATTGTGTATGGTCCAATATGTGCTGTAACATGGGCGGAGCTACGTTCCATTTCTAGCTAGTGCGTCTTCTCTTAAATCCTTTTTTTTTCTTTCTTTTCTGTCTCTATTCACTCTTTTTCTTTTTTACTGCCAGTATACAAATATATATCTTTATTCTTTTTTCTTCCTTTTCTTTTTTTATTTTCTTTGCCTTTCAAAGGACCAGCCAGGGTGGGGCGGGTGAGATGATCCTTGGGGGTGGGTGCGGGAGGGAAAATGCTGCACTCTTACGACTTTATATGCTGTATATTCTTGGCTAAATAAAATCAATAATTTTTTTTAAAAAAAAGGGTTATCCTTAAAGGATATGGTTGTTAACAGCCATTTAGGACAATGTAAGATCAATTGGCTAGAGACAAAGGGAGGCTTCTATAAATGTGGCAGATGCAAGGTGTGCAGCCACAGTGAGAATATGAAAGAAGTCACTTTTCTAAGAACCAAAACACAGTGGAAGATTACTAAAAATATCCACTGTGGAAGAGATTTTGTTGTCTATATGATTGTGTGACCGTGCCAGAAATAGTACATCGGATCAACCACTTTCCCTGTAAAGAAAAGAATACTTGAGCATTGGAGGGCGTTAAAGAACAGGGATTTTTCCTATAGCACGACTAGACATTTCCACAAGGTACATAATGGGGATTGGACCACTGCAGAGTCCTTTGGCTTGGATATAGTCCCTAAAAATCCTAGGGGAGGAAATTGTACTCAGGCCTTAGGTAGATTGGAATCAAAGTTGTTCTTAAAGGCTAGTAGTGTTTATCCCACAGGCATAAATAATGATGAGGAGTTATATGTACATTTGTAATCGCTGAACTCTTCTAGACCCTATTCCTGATTTCGAGTCTCTGTACCTGTCCCTTTTAATTATAATGTTGTATTTGTAACCTGATAAAGGATTGTGTATGGTATAGTTATGTTTTATATCTCGGATGTAATATTATTTTTTCAGCGTTTTCACATGGAATATAACTGTGTCCATTTAGTTGGCCCTACCTATAAGTATACTTTGCTTAACAATATACTATTCTTTTTTTTAAACAGAACATCCAGATATGAAGCAGATATGGATGGAAGAGTAGCCACCTCCTTAAACAGTAAAAAGCACTGGGATTATGCGGTTGATTTTGACCTCTTTCCCTTTATATTGTCTGGCTATGAGTGGTGTATGCTAGCTATTGTGTAGTATCGGGGCACAGTCACGTTAAGTTGGGATATCAAAATAACATCTGTGAATCATTTGTTTTTCCTGTAAAAATATGGTTGCTATACCCGGAATTGAACAAGGAAGACCTTTAATATGCATCTGTTTAGGGCACAAGGTTGTGAATGTTAACGAGAATAGAAGTGGGTTTCCACGTTTGTGCATATTTATAAAGTTTCGAGAAAGACGAGAAATGAGCACTGGCAACGACATATTGCATGATAAGTAGCGAGGAAAAAGTGTTCAATAAAGTTGTATTACTTTGAAAAAATAAATGGTGGGACCTCTAATAGAACACACTCCATCGCTGGTTGCCGTAAATTCAATTGACACTTTAGCGCTATGTATAATTACTCTACATGGTTTTTACACAGATATTAGAATAATTTGTTTGATTATAACACGCTAATCTTAATTTCTTTTTTATTATTTTGTATATGCATTGAAAAGGGTTTTTAACTATGTTTGAATAGTCTGATTTTCAAATCTATTATTGTGAGCGTCATCAGTGCACAAAAACGCAAGGACTCAACATACAACTTATGTGATCAAGACCTTATGGTCGAAACGCGTTATCTTGCCTGAATAAATCAAATCTACAAACCACGTATTGGAGTGGCTCGTTTTTTCACAAGGATTCGGTGAGGACTTTTTGTTATCCTGTCAGGGTTGGGGGGCCCCCTATCGGAGAAAGCTGGGGTGGGTGGATGGATGGAGAATATATATATATATATATATATATATATATATATATCACCGAGCTATCGGATCTGCACAGCCCGCCTCCCTGACTGTGATCTTCAAGTACTGCTGCCAGCTGATGGTCCGAGACTTCTCGGGGGGCGCGTGCACTGTCTCTGCACCTCCGGCCTTGGGGACACAGGAAAAAGGAGGCTGGGAAGTTGGGGACTTAAGGACATTTATTGCCCAGGATTATTGCAAGATCTCTCCCACTGCAGCTCACGGGATACCAGCAAGATGCATGATGGATCGGCAGTCCGTGGCAGAGGCTGTTGAGGCATCAGCACGTAATAAGCTGCAGCTGGGCCCTTTACCACTGGGTAGGAGGAGCCCTATAAACACTAGATGGGAAGAACTGGCGAACTGTGGCATTTGAAAAAGGCTCCATGACGAAACCGGTCATGCCGTTCACTTTTCTAATAAATGTTTTCATGAGCCCCGCTGTGTCCCTCGCTTCTCTTTGAATGAAGGAAGATTTGTGATATATATATATATATATATATATATATCACATCTTTTTCCGATAGGGGGCCCCCCAACCCTGACAGGGAGGCTTCGGCAACACAAGATCGTAGCAACCTGCCGTAGCACCATCACCAAAAGAGAAAGCCACCGCCCAACTCTGAAGACAGGTGTCCTTTTATTAATTAGAAATGCATCAGTTCTTAATTATTCCCAGACGCGTTTTGGCTGCTGAATCAGCCTTAACCATTGGAGAGCAAAATGAAAGCAGACTCATTCGTAGTGTTTGCTAATCCTTCATTATCCACAATGCACCTTGGAAGCATATTAAAAATTATTAGTTCACACTGTAGTGCATTTTTGTATGTCCCTCTGCATTGCAGACCTCAGTTAGAATCCACTTATTTCTAAAGTGTCTGCTCATTGACTGTACACTGATGGTAAGTTTTTAAAAGCATACATTTCCAGTGTCCGCCCGAGGAACACAATACTCCTCTAGCATCCCTTGCTCACCTCAAACACGAACTTCGTAAAAGGTTCTTCTTTTTGCTGTCATCAGGATAGACGGGCGAGTCATGCCACCACATTAAAATCCACCACAGCTTTCTCTGATAGGAGGGCACCCAGCCCTGACAGGGCAGCCTCGGCAACACAGGATCTGAGCATTCTACTGTAGCACCATCACTAAAAGAAAAAGCCAACACCCAATCCTGGAGACACATGTGCTTTTAATATTTGAAAAGGTGGCAGTTCTTAATTATTCCCAGACGCGTTTCGGCTACTGACTCAACCTTAATCATTGGAGAGCAAAATTAAAGCAGACTCATTCGTAGTGTTTGGGGATCCTTCATTATCCACAATGCACCTTGGGAGCAAATTAAAAATGATAAGTTCGTACTGCAGGGCATTTTTGTATGTCCCTCTGCATTGCAGTCCTCAGTTAAAATCAACTTACTTCCAAAGAGTCTGCTCATTGACTGCACAATGATGGTAAGTGGTAAAAGCATACATTTCCAGTGTCTGCCCGAGAAGCACAATACTCCTCTAGCATCCCTTGCTTGCCTCAAAGATGAACTTCGTAATAGGTTAATCCTTTTGTTGTCATCAGGAGAGACGGGCGGGTTAAAATCCACCACAGCTTTCTCCGATAGGGGGGGCCAAACCCTATTTGATATATATAACCTACTGGTGGTTGCCAGTAGGTAGTTAAAGTTAGGACGTGATTTCTATTAAAAAGTTTTTCAGTTGCCTATAGCTTTGCCTCCAGTTGACGAATCTTTTCCCAAACAATTTGACACTCACTTCAGCTTGTGTCTGAAAAGTTTCGAGGTGGCTCGTCAAGCAGGGGCCAAGAGAAAGGGGGATCCCAAAACATGTCTTCCCCATGTTAATTCCCTAAGGAGTTTTAAATACAACTACAGCCCAAACCGCTGGACGGAATTACACCAAATTTGGCAGGAAGCTAGCTCTTGGTCCAGAAAGTGTGCTTCTGTGTAAATCCATTCAGTAGTTTGAAAGATAATAACTGAAAAACAAATTTGTATATATAGGGAAGTGGATCCTCTGCGGAGCCACCCACGGAGGATCTGAGGATTCACGTTCCAAACCATAGTCCTGATTGGATGACCACACCGTCACAAAAAAGTTGTGGCTGCCATTTTCTGGTCAGGAAATGGTCCTCATGGCTGTAAAGTTGTTTGTAAAGTGAATAGAGGTATCAAGGTACAGGTACCCTGACCCCCAGGGGTGTGTTTGATGGGTCCCTGAGGGACCCATAAAGGCCAATAAATTACCTATAACGTTTCTTCTCAACTCACGGGTATCCGTGGATTCCCCATGGTGCTAGGCGCAATTCCCATCCCCTGTGGAACTGCAAATCTTGATGCAGCTCGTCGAAGGCCTGCCCCTTTTTTCAACCACTCTGCAAATTCACCTCCTAGTACACTACTGGTAGGGAGATGAAGTCCCCTTGGCTGCTGAGGGCTGTTGGAAGCAAAGAACACCTATCGTTGCATTAAGTGTGTTCCCCACAATGGGATTGCTTCGACCTCTTCAGAGGCCCCGCCCCCATTAATCAACCACTCTGCAAATGCACCTTGAGGTGCGCTACTGGTTGGGGGATGAAGTCCCCTTGACTGCTGAAGGTCATTGGGGGCCAAGAACGCCTATTGTTGCAACAAGTAAGTCCCCCACAGTGGGATTGCTCAAACCTCTTCGGAGGCCGGCCCCCTATCTCAACCACTATGCAAAAGGAGCCTCCTGATGCACCACTGGTTATATACTGGTGCAATGGGAGCGAAGTATATAACACTCCCATTGCAGGGAGGTGGACCGTCTACCATAGAAGCACACTGGTCAACATGAACTATTCCAACATCAAGTAAACACTTCCTAAGTTTAATAAAAAAACAAGTCTAATCCAACAAGCAAACCAATCATCTCTTTCAGGGGTAGCACTTTGGTAAATACTTCATGATTTCTATCTGAGGGGCAATGTTACATTTCTTCCCTCATACATTCAGGATACAAAAGACTTTCCCAATAGAGGTGAAAGAGTGGACAGACGATCTCGTTCTTAGGACTTTTGATGTGCGTTCCATTTAAACCAATATTGAACATTGTTATTGAGACATGTAAGCATTTCCTGAGAACTAGACCTATGCATTTTGTATCCCAAACAAATATGCTCCTGGAGATTAACATAGACTGTTTAATGAACAATGTGTTTATGTTTATGTTTAATTGTGTTTTGTACAGACAACTTATTGGGATGGTGATAGGCACCTGTGTCACCCCAGATTTGCTAATGTTTTCATGAGCTGGTAGGAGGAACAGGTGTCCACTGCACCTGAAACGGCCATGGAAATGAAGGATGCTCGGTTATATGCATGCCTTGTTCATTATATGGAAATGGACAAAAAATCAGAAAGGGAGTTTGTACAAAAGGCTTAAATAAACACCCTGAACCTTTATTTTACTTACATGATCAGCAGAAATAAACCTGTACTTCCATTTTATTTTTTAATAGGAAAGAAAGGGAATCTGGACAGAGATGTGGCGATACCCTTTTCTTCAACTTTGCAGCTGGGTGTTTGGAGGACTCCTACAGATAAGATGTTTGATACTTTAGTTTATCATAAGGACACTACCTTGATTATGATATTTTGTGTTTACTTTTACTGTGTAGCTTAATGTGGCTCTTTAATCCGGTGTTGGCCGATGTTTTGTTCCAGAGATACACTGAGTCTATTTTGCCTAATTCTGTGCTGGGGTCTCATTATGACTGGTGCGTTTCCTATTAGCTGATATGATATGATGTTTGGCAGCCTACTCAGCAAACCCCAAATTGTAAGCCTGTAATCTCTACTGATGACGGTTAACAAACCAGAAACACGTGTCTAGAGAGCAGCACCATCTGAGCCAACTCTGGCGAAACACTCGAAAACATTTCAGCAAAGGGAGCAACAAGAGACTGCATTTACCAGAATGCCAAGGGGGAACCTTGCCTGAGAGGTGAAGCGGTGTGCTCCCACCTCTGTTGTCTCTTTTCCTGTTAGCTGACTTTGGCAGATGATATTAGCGCAATAGGAATGTTCTTTCCAGTTTTATTATGACTTGTTTACTAGTCCACATGGGCGTATTTTCTTGCATAATTTATGTGCTTAGGTTGGCTTTATGTATAGAGCATTGACCTTCGGTATGTTGCATTCATAAACGCCCAATCACCATGTACTGTCAGCACATTGTTTAGACCTCCACTTACCTGGTGTTCATTATGTACTATTGTTCAAGATTTTGAGCCCCGATTGGCTGTGAATATACATACTATACTTAGGCCACAGCAGACACAATTGTGTTTTTTTTTATTGGTTTTCCTTGATGGATTGTGAATATTACAAGATGGCACCTGTGTTTGTTAATCTAACATTGTCAGTTTATGTGTACACAGGTTTATTGGGTGAGGAAAAAGTCACTGCCAGTCATGTAATCAAGGACGAAATGCTTCCCAAGTCTATGCTGCCATTAATAAACTCCAGCATATTATACTGCAACTGCCTTCTGTGTCTGTGTTTTTTGGTATTGTAATAGTGTGTATATTGTGTGTTTATATATGTATATACATTAAATATGCAGATGTGTGGAGGGCAATATCCTATTTATTACCACTGTTTAGTGTGGGAGGGCATAGCAGGGCCAGACTGGCCCTAGCAGGCACCAGGCGTTTCCCCGGTGGCCCACCAGTGTGGGGGTCATTTTTGTAATCAGGAGTGGTAATATCAGCCCCCTTTAACAAAATCACCTGAAACCGGCCGAAGCAAACAGTTCTAATGCCCCCCCCCCCCGCCCGGGCCAGCCGAGCAGTTTGCCAGGGCCACTTTCGGTTCCGAGTCCAGCCCTTGGGCCAAAACTCACAAGAGGCAAAGCCTTTTAATTACCGGAAGACGTTGTGCTCTTTGATACAGAAAAATGGCTGAACGGTATTACACAAAATTTGGCTTTTATTGGTTTGATCGAAATCCGTTCTGTAGTTTTTGAGGAATTCACATCGAAAAGAAGTATCAGAAGATATCCTCGAATCCAAGAATTCAAAAAATAGTCAAATCGTTATGCCCAAGGTGGGTTCATTCTCTCTTTTGCCTTACTACTGGTACTGTAGATGGCAGCAAAGTCCTACTATGTGGATTAGTGGATCAAAGAGTTCAGGCAGTAGCTAGAGATTAAAAAAAAATGAAGGAAAAAAAACTATTAACTACTCTGGATTCACAGTCATCGCTGTCTAAGTGGTAAGGGTAACCTGATATGCAATCTCATCTGTAAAGATGATTTACACTATGTGTAATTGTATCTGTTCCAGTAAGAGTGCAGTCATACATTAAGATATAGGAACAACTATATATATATTTTTTTTTTCACAAACTAATATACCCACCGCCGCTCCCTTCATCCGGGGTGCTGCCCCAGAGGTGGTGAGCCTCTAAATGCGCATCCACAAGGGCGATATCTCCCAAATCAGCCAAGAAACAGGCGCATTCACGGACTCTTCCAGTTAAATACTTTTATTGTGCAAGCCTCTTACACTGACAGACATGTTTCGGCGTAAAGCTTTCCTCGATGTCAGTTTCACTGTAGTCACAGTGCTTTTTTTAAAATCAAAAACAGTGCATCACGTGATAATCAACATAAATGACGGTTTAATGGTCTCTGATTATTTACCAAAGTCACGGTGGCCATCTTATAATGTGCTCAAAACCATAAGTAAATCTCAAAACAATGTGCAAATAAAATGTGAAAATTATAATAAAATATACCATTTCATTTTTGGTTGTCTCATGAAGCTAGGGAAAACAGAATTTATCATCACAATGATTCATATCAAATGTAATTCCATCAAGGATCCCCATTAAATCATATGACTGTCATTGATTTATCAGTGTCTCTCCAATTCACAATGGCGCCCTGAATGCGACTGGGTGGAAGATCATTTGGCTTTCTGGCAGCCAAGGCTTGGAATGAGCTTCCAGTGGATCTTAGGACAACTGAGTCGGAGTCTTTGTTTCGCAAAAAATTGAAGACCTTGCTCTTCCGCTCTTCCCATGGAGGAATGTAGTGGTTGGGTTCCACCTAGTTGGATGCCCGCGTGTGGGGCAGCTGGGGAGGGCTGTTAGGGTTCTGTTTGTCCTAGCGCGGGGACACTCCGGTTGGAGTAACCATTGCGCTTTACAAGCTCACTAATAATAATAATGGGCAACCTTGGTTTTACAAATTGTGACACGATAGTCATGGACATGCAAATGTAATTTCAATAAATAACTACACATTTTTTGTTAAGTCACATGATTTGATAGCAATCAGAGACATCCAATAGTAAATTACGTCCTGACTGGGCAGTCATTTATGATTGTTATGATCAAAGAAGCGGTAACAGACATTAGTTCATCTTTTGATTACTGAATTAATTTCCTTAAGGTTATATCCATCTCTTCTTTCATCGATTTTCACGGATGTCAAACATATTAGGCATAACCTGTGGTTTATAGAATGGGAAAAAGATCATGCAGAAAAGGGGAACGTTATAAAAATACCCAAGTCCCTGGATAGACAGTCACATACACAGATATCTCTAGAGATTTATAAAACATTTCTAACTCTTTTATTAGTTCTATTTGTTGTACTCTACTCGAGATGTACCTACAATTCCTCATCCTTGTTGAGGCCCAACGGAACCATTGTTTTGGAGTTCTATTATTTATTTCTACTCTAATATGCGTTGTTTCCTAGTTCTGTCTCCCCCTCTCTCGTCTTTAGGCACCTGATCGAGGCAAAGGAAACTTAATAAGGCCCTATTGCTTTGATGGGCAGTTTCAAAGTGGCGGGCCACCGGGTAAGCACTATCCTTTTTGTTTATCGTGCGCATATGTTCTAGTATGCGCTTCTTAGCAGGATGAATCGTACTACTGATGTACCGCTTCTTGCAGGGGCATTCTAGGCAATAGGCCGTATACTCTGAGTTACAATTCAGCAGTAAATTGTTTTTCCATGATGATTTAGGATCCTGCTCTTTGGTGTTATAATGAGTAAATTTCTTGCAAAATTTGCAAGCCTTACATTTTGTGCAAGGAAAAAAGCATGTAATGAGGTCTCTTTTAGGAGAGGTGGGGCAAAAGTGGCTATGTACCAGGTGATCACCAAGTGATTTACATCTTTTGTAAGTAATCTGTGGTCTATTAGCAATTGTTTTAAATGCTAATTCCTAACTATATAAGGCCTGAAACCTATGTTTTTTTCAGTGAATTTCAAAAGTTTTTTAAATGCTAATTCCTAACTATATAAGACCTGAAACCCCACCAGAAATCTCCAGTATGCGCCAGGGGACTGCATGCAGAGAGGTGTAATGAAGCCACGCCCCTTTTTACACCTCTCTGCAACGCAGCCCCCGTGCATGTTTGAAGAGGGGGAACTAATTCCCCTTGCATACTGGGGGTCCCTGGGGGCCAACTAGCCCACCTGGAACCTCCAGTATGCGCCAGGGGGCTGCATTGCACAGAGGTGTAATGAGGCTATGCCCCTTTTTACACATCTCTGCAACGCAGGCCACTGGCGCGTTTGCAGAGGGGGGACTAATTCCCCTTGCATAATGGGGGTCCCTGGGTCATATCTGCCCAAACGCCGATATTCCGAACAATTGAAAATGACTTTTCTTGAGAAACATTTGGATTTGAATTATCATGTCCTATACTTTGGAATTTTTGAAAGACTGACTTTGAGGATGCTATAAATTACTCAAGTCTGCCCGAATTGTGTGGGTAAAATTGATACCTAGTCACTTTGAATAAGAATGTACTTACGTCTTGTCTAACATTTGGAAGAAATATCTAGTTATATGACAACAGGATACCGACATAACTTGAAGGAAATAAGAACGCCCTGAAGAAGTTCTGTTGTACAGAACGAAACGCGTCGGCTGGCTGTGGTACATAAACTTAAGAAAACTATAAGCATTTGAATATACACCAAGATTCAGCGCTTCAATAAGGACTCTAAGTGATATGATTTGATTGGACTTATTGTGCAAGTGGTGCTGTGCCAAACTTTGGAATATTCTCCACTGCTCTCTACTACTTACTCTCTACTACTCCACTACTCTCTAATACTCACTCTCTACTACTCATTCTCTACTACTCTACTACTCTCTACTACTCTCTCTCTACTACTCACTCCCTACTACTCACTATCTTTGAGGATGCTATAAATTACTCAAGTCTGCCCGAATTGTGTGGGTAAAATTGATACCTAGTCACTTTGAATAAGAATGTACTTACGTCTCGTCTAATATTTGGAAGAAATATCTAGTTATATGACAACAGGATACCGACATAACTTGAAGGAAATAAGAACGCCCTGAAGAAGTTCTGTTGTACAGAACGAAACGTGTCGGCTGGCTGTGGTACATAAACTTAAGAAAACTAAAAGCATTTGAATATACACCAAGATTCAGTGCTTCAATAAGGACTCTAAGTGATATGATTTGATTGGACTTATTGTGCAAGTGGTGCTGTGCAAAACTTTGGAATATTCTCCACTGCTCTCTACTACGTACTCTCTACTACTCTCTAATACTCACTCTCTACTACTCATTCTCTACTACTCTACTACTCTCTACTACTCTCTCTCTACTACTCACTCCCTACTACTCACTATCTACTACTCTCTACTACTCACTCTCTACTACTCTCTACTCCCTACTACTCACTCTCTACTACTCTCTCTCTACTACTCACTCTCTACTTCTCACTCTCTACTACTCACTCTCTACTACTCTCTACTACTCACTCTCTACTAATCACTCTCTACTACTCTCTACTACTCACTCCCTGCTACTCACTCTCTACTACTCTCTACTACTCACTCTCTACTACTCACTCTCTACTACTCACTCTTTACTACTCTCTACTACTCACTCTCTACTGCTCTCTACTACTTACTCTCTACTACTCACTCTCTACTACTCACTCTCTACTACTCTCTACTACTCACTCTACTATTCACTCTACTACTCTCTACTACTCACTCTCTGCTACTCTCGCTACTGCTCTCTACTACTCACTCTCTACTCTCTATTACTCACTCTCTACTCTCTACCTCTCTCTACTTCTCTCTCTACTAGTCTCTACCTCTCTACCTCTACCTCTCTCTACACGCACACATATACACATATATATATATGCATATATATGCATATGCAATTATATATATGTGTGTATATATATATATATACATACATATATAAACATATATAATCTGCATATCTATATACATACAAATATAAATGCATGCACACATATACATATATGCATACATATGCATGTTATTTACATGAAAGTTTTAAAAACACTAATAAAAGCAAAGCTAAAAAGCCACCTCATTACAAACAGAATGGCTTTAACTTAAACGAGGGTGAGATCTATTGCATTTTCAATGCTTGTTTACTTTGGTTCCATCAAGAAGGCATTCAGATGTGTCACACATTTGCCATGAATTCTGAATGTTAGCACTCTAGTTGCTCATTAGATCACTGTAGTAAAGTTACTGCTCACCAGGGAAGTCTGCTGCTGGTATTCAAAGTGCACGTTTCAGTCTGCATGTCAGAATTTTTTTTATGAAATAGAAGAGGTTTGAGAAGTCACTCAAAATGTGCCCTAATTTTTCTTTCTGAAGCACTAATCATACTTTCTATGGCAAAATGAACCCCCTCATTTTGTTCCTTTTTAAATTAAATGTTTTCAGACTTACCCCTTCATTTCAATCAAGATGGCTTCTGGTGTGCCATACTTTTGTCATAAGTAAGACTGTTAGCGCTCTAGTTGTTCTTTAGAACACTCTGGGACAATCTGTCATTGGGCTATACTTGGGCTACATCTGGGTGATATTTGGGCTACATTTGGGCTCTTTTGTCTCTGGTGGCCATCTTAGGAGACTGCATGTCAGAATGTTCTTAATGAAATAGAAGAGGATTTGAGAAGTCACTCAAAATGTGCCCTAATTTTTCTTTCTGCAGCACTAATCATACTTTCTATGGCAAAATATACCCCTCATTTTGTTCCTTTTTAAATTAAATGTTTCAAGAGTTACCACTTTATTCCAATCAAGATGGCTTCAGGTGTGCCATACCTTTGTAATAAGTAGGACTGTTGGCGCTCTAGTTGTTCTTTAGAACACTCTGGGACATTCTGTCATTGAGCTATACTTGGGCTACATCTGGGTGATATTTGGGCTACATTTTGGGCTCTTTTGTATCTGGTGGCCATCTTGGGAGACTGCATGTCAGAATGTTTTAATGAAATAGAAGAGGATTTGAGAAGTTACTCAAAATGTGCCCTCATTTTTCTTTCTGCAGCACTAATCATACTTTCTATGGCAAAATATACCCCCTCATTTTGTTCCTTTTTAAATTAAATGTTTCAAGAGTTACCACTTTATTCCAATCAAGATGGCTTCAGGTGTGCCATACCTTTGTAATAAGTAGGACTGTTAGCGCTCTAGTTGTTCTTTAGAACACTCTAGGAGGCTGCAGTAGAACACAAAGGAATCAACTGACAGTCTCTGTCCTTGTTGGATGTACATGTTTTACTGAGAATGTCAGACTTCATTCTCACATGACTGAGAAAGATAATGTGAATTTACAGAAAATATGCTTTCAGTTTAGCTTATAGATCCCCTTCCAAACCACTGTGGGAAAAGCATGAGATAATAGTTTTCTTTCAAACATGATTCATGATATCCCAGCAGAAGGCTTTTTCACATGGTAAAATCACCTTAGAACACACCACAATTCCTAAAATGGGTATGGTACTGATGAAGCAAAGCTTCGCATATTTTGCGGACTTGCTGTACTCATGAACCTCGTTTATGTGTAACAAGGTAACAAGTGTACGTCTTACTAACATTTATATTAAGTTTGAATAAGGATCATGAAGCTTGCACATGTGTTTTACTAAAATAATTTACTCGAGTCACTTAAAATGTCTGCCGCTTGTATTTAGTTACTGCACATGCGTCAGCCACACTCGCGTGTCCTAACGCGTCTGCAGAGTTGGAAGGAAAATTATGCGCATGCGTAATACATAGCTTGGCCCATCATGTGGTACTGCTCGTGCCACTGCTCTTGTCACCGTTTCTATGTAGCTAACATTTAGACTGCATAAGTATATTTTATGATGATAAGTTGAAAGTACAACTCTGTGATGTGATTTCATAACGTTATTTCTATGTATTAATTTGTTCTCGCTTACTTTTCATGTACCGCGGGGAATGGGGGTCCGAACTGATTGGGAGCCATATTGACGGTCTCTTCTGCGCATGCCCATGGAGCATTGAAAGGTGGCCACTTTGGACAGTGGAACTCAGCCAGCTGGCAGCCACAGTCAAGATGCGCCTGGGAAAGCCACCTCTGCGCTACGAGAACGGCGAATGTTGCTCCTCATGTGTTACATTGTTAACTTGCCATTGTATTTCTGCACAGTTTCTCATGGGAACCCCAATCTTGCTAGGCGGTACCCAAATATGATAATGAAGCATCTAAATAGCATGTTGTGATTGGTGTGTTACCCAAAGCCTACCTTAGGACCAATCCAAATTGAGGGATTCTGACACTTTGCAACATTGGGGGGTGGTACACCGTCCCAAAAGAGTATATCTACCCTGGGTTCACCTAGGGAATTTGTCCGACTTGTCTGGTTTAGCTGACCTGTCACTGACCCATCGTACTCAATAGGTGACTGAAGATACAGAGCGCTGCGGAGCACTCTGTCCGAAATTGACCATAGACTAAGGTTTTACTGAACCTTAAAGTGCTGGCGAAGCACTTTGCTGGGAGTTCGTTGACCCAATCGGGGTCTTGATCGATAGCTGCAGAGAGGGTGGAGCGCAGGCGTTGCTTCCAAACTGCGGGTGCGGTCCTGTCCTGAGCGGTCCTGTCCTGAGGGTTTGCTGTCCTGTCCTGAGGTCCTGTCCTGATTCCTAATCCGAGGGTATCCTGTCCTGTCCTGGGTGTCCATTCTGCACCTGCTGTCCTTTGAGGGGTATCCTTCCTTGAGGGTTTCCTGTCCTTAACTGACCCGTGGCCAGGGTTTGGTTTCCACACCAGTCTAGGTAAATACTGCTCTAAGTTTCTTAAAACTTGCACCTTTCTATATTTCAGCCTTTTTGCTTTAATAAAAGACATCTTGCACATGTTGATTTTTTCCATGCTTTTGCCGCAAACTATTGAAACGTAAAGACATTTGCATAATTTTCTTGATATGTTCTCATGTCACCCTACTTTTTAGAAATTATATTTTGCATTGCAGTTTGTCATTTTCTGATATGGTCTAGAACCTCCTTACCTAGACTGTTTAAAGGTCCCTTCACTTTAAGTTTAGCGTGTTACTCTTTATAGGCCCTCCTATAGTTACCCATGCATAGTCTGTCCATGCTTAAACATTTCTGAGATTATATAGCATTTTTCCCATTTGCATTTCATAATAGTATTTCGATGATTACCCTGTCTTTATTTCTCTATAGGTATATCATTTACATTATCCTAGTTATTGAATGCCTTATTCTTGTATATCTCATGAATGAAAATAACGAACTCTAGATAAACATTTTAAAACTTCCAGTTGTCCGTGGTCATTTAAACAATATTGAATGTCATTTGAAATTGCATTTGCTGCCGTTCCTTTTACAGCTAGGCCCCTGATCCATTGAAGTCATAGGTACCCGTGTCGGTGGATGGTAAGTCGGGTACACTGAGTCATAACAATAGGGAACACACACACAATTGGTAGCAGCCCGTGAAGTCGCCTGGTCAATGAATAGTGTGAATTGAAAGTATATGGGCCCTGAAGCCGGAAACGGCGTAATCATTGGCTGGGTGACCTCGCGCGCACTATCAGTTTTCTGGTAGATCAGAGGATGGTTAGGGACTAGCTAAAGGTTAGGCAGGATTAGTTAGACTAGTTAGGTCGGAAGCTGCTAGTATATTAATGCTGCTAGAAGAGCGGCTGTTCTAAGAGAGCTGATCATTCTCTTGTGAATACGCTGCTTTGGAATTCATGAATTGCTGTATTGTTATTATTCTTGTTCTTATATTGTTATATGTATTAATCCATGCATTTGTAAACCGTATCGTTTCTTGTTGTCCGAACTCCCCGGGGAATTGAAAGGGCAAGTGGTGAATAGAATCCATTGTCCTGAGGTCACAGGCTTAAGGAAAGTTAGGTGCAGGTTAGGATAACCGGGAAGCACTAACTAGGGTTTTCTGAATACATGTGTGAATAAATGTCAGTAACGAGGTTCATTGGCAAAATTCCCATAGTGGCGTAACCTAGTAAGGGTCACATCGGAAAAGTAGCAGGTTCCTCGGAGCTTGGGTGAAAGCAAAGGGGTCCGCTGAGAAACCTTAGACTCGGAACATATCCCGGAAAGAAGTGGATGAGTTTAGGGGAATAACAGGTTCACCGATGCTAGAGTGAAGGGTAGGCGGAAGAGATCTGCCCGCAGCGCGTGAAAAGTAAATGGAAGTAGTTTACTTGCAGTAAAACAAAGCTATCCTGTCTAGACACTTGAGCACTGTGGCGAATGTGTATTTGTTGTTAAATAACCAAGCACTGAGCACTTTAGAAAGAAAGAAAGTTTCCGTTACCTTGTGAAGGGAGGGAGTCAGCCGCGAAGCGTCTCTGACGTCACTCCGTGCCGCGCTGGGATTGGTAGAAGCAGCGGGCGGGTAGCGGGCTGGAATTGTAAAGGAGGGGTGAAGCGCCGAGGAGTGGGAACTGCCTCACGAAGGGGCCGCGCACCCATTGGTCGAAACTATTTGAACGCGTGCACCTCATTGGTCGCACAGAATTGCAAGGCGCGTTCTGATTGGAGGTAGCTTTGTAAACAAAGTTAAGCGTAGAAATCGTATGTGGCACTCGTATTGTCCAGAGACTAGACCCGATCCGAGAAACCAAGGGTTCGAGAGGGATCAGTGGAAAGCCAATAGATACGATATTATGTACGGAGGAAAGAGAAAGATGTCCCTTGTAAGTAGGGTAAAGAATTATTTCAAAATGGACAAACCGATTAAATCAAGAGAAGGCGTTATTGTCCCGCCACCGAATACTCCTGCCTCATTCATGATGTTTGACCGAGGGTACAACACCTGTGTGTGGTTGGAGAATTGGGTAAAGTACACAAAAGATGACGGAGTATTGGCTTTTCCGTTAGACGGTACTTTTAATGGTAGGATTTTATTCAATTTGAGAACCCGCATGAATGAATTGCATCCCAGACCGAGACTAACGCAGTATGAGGCATTAGAGGAATGGGATATTGAGGCTTTCGAAAGAGAGAAACCCCGAATGGACAAAGGTCTGACCAAGTGGTACCCAAGGCTGAAACAAGAGACAAGGGATAAGAGGATGAAACAGTGGAGGCAGAGCATGATTGTTGAGGGTCTGTTTCCCATGATGCCAGCAGGTAACCCTTCTGGGGGAGAGAAAAGGACAGAAAAAAGTAAGCATTGGGGGGCCCTTGGGGAGTCAGACGATGAATTGTTAGATGACATCTTTACAAGAAGTCCGCCCCCTTATAATGAGGGAGCCCGACCTTCCAATGCAGGAGAAATTGCCCAACGTCCATCTATTAAGGAGGAGGACAGATCCCTATGTAGGGGGGGAGGGGGCCAGGTATTGCCCTGTTTTGAGAAGCCCGAGCCCCCGGAGGTACGAAATATATATCCCAGTATGCCCGTGAACCCGGAGGAAAAATATTCCCGGGAAAAGCTCTTTTACCCCAGACCTCTTTATGAAAACGAAGAGAAACCATTAAGTTCAGGAGTACCCTTTTTGCAGCCTCCATATGGGGAAGAGCGTAGGTCATTTGGCACAGGAACTTTGTTCCCGAAACCAAAATATGGTGGGGGTCCAAGTGAAACGCATCCTACTGCCCCGAGTTTTACGCCTCACTTGACCCCACAGATGATACCTGACCGGACATTAGGAAGAGTACTAGATGAAAGGGAGCAAGAGGCCCTAGCTAGACAGAGGACAGAAATAATTCAGAAAATCTCCCAGTTAAATACCAGTCCTGAAGCTTTGACTATCCCGGTAACAATCGGACCAGTGGTTCCGTTGTACGGGAATAGTCAAGGAAGTCTAAACCCTCCGGTTATGAACCCAGTGATGGCCCCGCCGAGGCAAGAGCCCCTACTGATAGACGATCAGTCCAGTGAGTGTGAGTCCGAAGTGGTGTTCTTGGATCTACCACACAAACAGACCGGAAAGGGAGTGCAGAAGAGGCATAATCCTTTTGATGCGAAAGAAATTAAATTAGAATCAGCAACAGGGACTAGGAGTGTTTCCTTGGTAACGCCAGAAGAGATTGAAAATTGGAGTCGTGATTTAGAAAAACAGGCTCCGCAAACGAAACCTTTAGACCTCTACAAACTGAGAGTAGAAATAGAGGAATTAATGGCAGGAAATGTGGGGCTAGACAGACTGAACACCTATTCTGAAGAAGAGTTGCTGTTTATGTGTAAAAGTCTTACCAGGAGTACTAGGGTGCTCCACGAAAAACTGACAGACACCGCAGCTAGTATGGGAATAGATATATCCAGATCAAAGCCCTTGCAGAAGCCATACCGAGCTGAGTTCTCAGACAAAGATTTAGAGAATTTGAATGTGTCAGGAACAAAGTCGCAGATTAAAGAGTTGCTTGCAGTTTTGCAAAAATGGGGAGACGTGGAAAAATGGAAAACGAGGTGGGCACATAAGAAAGAGGAGGCCCGCTCCAGACAAGCTACCCCTGAGTTCCCTCTAAGAGAAGTAGACAAGCCCGAAACCTTATGCCCCATGCGCGAAGTACCCGGTGGGAGGTATGTGCACGTCCCATGGTCCAGACAGGATATTGTGTCCTTTACTAACGATTTCCCGAAATTGCGGGAGAAGCCAGTTGAATGGTACCGGCAAGTGGAAAGGTTTGTAAAGGTGCAGAAATGCCTGTGGAAAGACCTGGATGGGTTTTTCGACATTGTGGTCCCGGTCGATCTATGGACCGAGTGTAAAATAGCCATAGCCTGGCCTAGTGAGGAATACCCGAGAGATGAAAAAACCGGGGAACCACCGAAAGAAGTGATGAGAAAATATGAGCAAGTAATTCAGCATCTGAAACTAAAGGTCCCAGCAAAGGAAACTGATTGGACCAGGATAGATAGAACAACGCAGGAAAGAGAGGAGACAGTGCACTCCTATTATGAAAGGCTGTTACAGGTGTTTAAAACATACAGTGGTATAGATAACATCGAGATGAAGGACATGACGCACTTCATTTACAGGTTCGTAAATGGTTTAAGACCTGAAATTTGTCAGTGGATAAAAGATAACAAAATCTGTTGGCACTCCAAAAAGGTAGACGAGGTCCTGCGGTACGCAAAGTACTGCGAGGAC
Organism: Lissotriton helveticus; assembly: GCF_964261635.1. NCBI lineage: Eukaryota > Metazoa > Chordata > Amphibia > Caudata > Salamandridae > Lissotriton > Lissotriton helveticus. Next base: position 1,786,210,049 of record NC_136067.1, read on the forward strand.
GAGATGGCAGAAAAGAAAAAGGCTCTAAAGGAAAAAGTGATGTGGGCTCAGGTGAAGCTCGCAGAACAGCAGGAAAAGCAGTTGAGTAACATGGTCAAAAATGCAAAGAACGAAGGCCCTGGGGGAGGGGGAGGAGGCAAGCCCCGGCCCAAAATGAGCAGGGAGGAGGCTATGAAGAAATTTCCCTGCCATCAGTGCGGCGAAATTGGACACTGGCGTAACGAGTGTCCTTACTTGCCCGAAGATAACCCCAAAACTCCTGATTTAACTCCACAGACGCAGAAAGAGAGACCAAGAAAGACTCAACCACAGGTAAAAACAGTTCAGGTGCCTCGAGCACCAAAGCAAGTATACAGGGGAAAACAGGCAGAGGGAGATGAGATAGAAGTCTGGGAAAGCAATGAGAACAGAAATGCAGCAACTTCGCAGTATCTTCTGAATGATACCTTCCTTTGTGATGACCAGTACTGACGGGGCCTGAGAGGGGAGGACGAGGAGTGCGTACTTGGCGCCTCCTTGCCGGTAGACCAGTCCGGACCATACATTGAAGGAAAGGTTGACGGAAACGATGTCACCTTTCTGTTGGACACTGGCGCTACCCGTTCTACTGTGAGAACAGTGGACGTTCCAAACCTACCCCTCTCGGGAGAAGCCATCCAAGTAGTGGGTGTATCTAATCAATTGATTAGTACTCCTGTTACCAAGCCCATGGAGATCTCAATTGGAAACTTTAAGGAAATGCATAGATGTGTCGTTTGCGACACCAGTCCAGTAAACTTACTGGGACGTGAATGAACTGTACCATCTTTTGCACACCAAAGGGTGTTGAAATTCAGACCCCAGATGAAGACGGCATTTATAAATTAATGTTAGTCCGCCCTGACTCGGAAATTAAACGAATGACCATGCAGGATTTACCCCAAGAACTCCAAGAAGCAGTGAAGCCAGAGGTGTGGGACTTTACTGGGAAAGATGTGGGGTTAATGAAAAATGTGGACCCCATACAGATAGCAATAAAGGACAATGCAGTATACCCCAATACTAAACCCTACAGGATGAATGCAGAAGTGAAAGCTGGTGTTGCTGTGGAAATAAAGAAATTGTTAGAAGGAAACAGTGAAGTAGTGTGGCTCACTGGTTAGAGGCGGCAGACCCGAGAGCAGAGGACGGCCCGGGACCAGGGTTCGATTCCCGGCGCGGCAGGTTTCTGGACCAGGGTCAGCGGACTCGATAATTCTCTCGCCTCGGTGCCCACTCTGATCAGCGTTCACACTCGGCAACTCTGGGCATTAGCTTGCCTCATCTTCACTAACGGCCCCACCAGACCGCCGGGGATGCCTGGTCTCACCCTGGAGATACCCATTAAGGGACCATCTCTCAGGGAAGCCAGGAAGGGTTTCGCAGCGGTCGAAGCGCCTTGGGACCCTACGGGTAAGTAGTGCGCTATATAAATGCCTATACATACATTTACATACATCATACAGGAGGTGATGAGTAGCCCATGTAACTCTCCGATTATGGGCATTAAGAAGCCTAGTGGCAAGTACAGAGTAGTACAGGATTTACGAAAAGTTAACAAGATAGTAGTTCCCTGTTGCCCTATTGTCCCGAACCCAGCAGTGATTCTGTATCAGATTCCCTGGGATGCTGAATGGTTCACTGTGATAGACCTGTGTCATGCATTCTTTTCCATTCCCTTGCATCCAGATAGCAAATTTCTTTTCTCATTTGCCTTCGAGGGTCACGTGTATTGCTGGAACCGGGTCCCTCAAGGGTATACAGAGAGCCCCTCTATCTTTAATCAGATCTTGAAAAAATGTTTGGAAACTTTAGTCTTACCTGGGAACTCTGTCTTAGTGCAATACATAGACGACCTCTTGGTGGCGTCTAAAAGTCATAAGGATTGTGTGATTGACACCATTGCCCTACTGAATCATCTGTGTGAAAAGGGACATAAAGTGTCCCCTGACAAGTTACAGTTTTGTGCAAAATCGGTAAAATATCTGGGGCACCAGATAGAAAAAGGTGTCAGAAAAGTGACATCGGAGAGAGTGAGGATAATTCAAAAGATGCAGTTACCCCGTACTCAAAAGGAGATCAGAATGTTCTTGGGTGTGATAGGATACTGCAGGCAGTGGATTCTGGGATTTGCAGTCCTAGCCAGGCCCTTAATAAAAATGACCAAGAGAGGAACACCCGAAATTGTAGAATGGGATGATGAAAGCTTAACAGCCTTCACCAAGCTGCGAAATTGTCTGTGTACAGCCCCTGCATTGGGAATGCCAGACTATTCCAAAGAGTTTGCCCTATTCTGTGACACTCGCGATAATTGCGCATTGTCAGTCCTAACTCAAGAACATGGCACAACCAGAAGGCCTGTGGCATACTTCTCTGCCACCTTGGATCCAGTGGCTGCTGGATTACCAGGTTGTCTGAAAGCAGTGGCTGCTACCTGTGCCAGTTTAGAGCAGAGTGAGTCAATTGTCATGGGACATCCGGTAACTGTGTATGTTCCGCATGGAGTGGTAATTTTGTTGACCAGAACAAAAACACAGTATCTCACCCCTAGTCGGCTGACTAAATATGAGAGGATTCTTGTGGGTGCTGCAAATGTAAACATTGTTAGGTGCAGTATTCTGAACCCAGCCACCTTACTTCCCGACCCAAAGGATATGGAAGGGGGGGTGGATGATGAACATGATTGCATAGACTTAACAGAATTCAACACTAAGCCACGCCCAGACATAAAAGAAACGCCCTTGCCTGAGCATGACAAAGAATTATTTGTAGATGGTTCATGTCTAAGGCATGAGCGAGGAGGCCTGAGTGCTGCCTATGCGGTAGTATCCTTAGAGAAAATCGAGGAAGCAGGTTACCTATATCATATCAAGTCTGCACAAGTAGCCGAATTGATTGCTATGATAAAAGCTTGCCAAATTGGGAAGAACATACGCATAACAGTGTATACTGACAGTCAGTACTGTTATGGGGTTGTGCATGACTTTGGCCAGTTGTGGCTACAGAGGGAGTTCCTGACTTCATCAGGTACCCCCATTCGAAACGGAAAGGTTGTTCAGGACCTTTTAGAGGCAATCCAGTTACCAAAGGAACTGGCAGTGGTAAAATGTGCTGCTCATAAGAAGAGCATGGACAAGGTATCACTGGGGAACGATTATGCTGATCGAGTGGCCCAATGGTACGCAAGAGATCGGTATATTGTAAATCCAAAACGAGGGGGGCCAGGAACCAGCTGCCAACTTCAAGTGTTTGAGGAAGTGCCTACATGGGATGAAGTGAAAGAGTGGCAGCAGGCGGCACCTTGGCAAGAAAGAGAGAAGTGGAAGGACGATGGGTGTCGACCAAGGCGTGTGGATGGTGTCATTATAGGTCCAACTGGTATGCCTGTGTTACCTAGACACCTACTTAGCACAATGGCAAGGTTGAAACATGAAGGATCACACATTGGTAGGGACGCCATGATTCTAGTGTTCCAACAGACTTGGTACAGTAAAAAGTTCAGGAAAGTAGCAGAGTCCCTCTGCCAGAGGTGCCTGACATGTCAAAAGATGAACCCAGGGAAAAAGACTGTAGTGGAACTGGGGAAAATTGGGAGGTCCGGGGGTCCCTTTGTAAGGATACAGGTTGATTTCATCACCATGCCCCGTTGTGAAGGGAAAAGATATGTCCTTGTCATGGTCTGTTTATTTTCCAAGTGGGTGGAAGCTTTCCCTACTCCCCAAAATGATGCAAAGACAGTAGCTAAGTGTTTACTAAAAGAACTGATACCTAGGTTCGGGGTGCCAGTCACTATTGAATCAGATCAAGGCTCACATTTTCATAATGACGTCATCGATGAACTCTGTAAGGCCTTTGGAATTGCACAAAAGCTACACTGTGCCTACCGTCCAGAGGCTTCTGGAGTGGTGGAACAAATAAATGGAACTATCAAAAACAGACTAGCAAAACTGTGTGATGCAACTAAATTGAACTGGGTGAAGGCCCTGCCCTTGGTCCTGATGGGACTCAGAAGTATCCCTGATCGCAAAACAGGCCTAAGTCCCCATGAAATCATTATGGGAAGAGTGATGAGACAAGCATGGGTACCAGGAAGCAAACTGTTGAGTATTACTGATGATTTGGTGCTTGAATACTGCAAGAGATTGGGTGACCAAGTGCGTTCTATCTCTCGCCAGATCGGAGAAGACGCCATCCTCAATCCAACGACTCCTCTCCACAAACTGGTCCCGGGGGACTGGGTGAAGATAAAGAAGCACACCGGAAGACCTGCCTGGAGCCAAGGTGGGGAGAAAAACGTCAGGTGATTCTGGTTACTACCACAGCAGTCAAGTGTGCCGGGGTTCCGCGTTGGATACACGCCAGCCACACCCAGAAGGTACCACCAGACGAAGTACCTGAAGCAGAAGGACGTCCAGCAGAGGACTCTGCAGGAGCCAGACCAGAAGTAGCTGACAACGTACAGCCCAGTACCAGTCAAGCTGCAGAATCAGAAGACGTTGGCCCAAGAATAGTTGACAACGAACTACCAGGAGCCCAGCCTGCTGAAGGGGTCCAAGAAGCTGAGCCAGAAGTAGCTGAAGACGAGCTGCCAAGCATATGGCCAGAAGAGTGGATTCCATTGATTGACCTCACTGAAGACCCTATTCGAACAAATGAGAGACTTTGGGAAGGTAGAGAGTGGACTAGTCAGGAAAAGCAAGGCATAGGCGAAGAGCCTCAGAATCTTGAGATTCACATCAAAACTGAGGAAGGAGAAGGTCAGACAGGGACAGACCACGTGATTGATACAGAACAAGTGAATAAGACTGAACAAGTGCCCGATACTGAACAAGTGAAGGATCTTGAACAAGAGAGGGATACAGAACAAGTGATTGATACTCCTCCACTGACACCTGATATCGGGAAGGGACAGACTAGACATAGTGTAATAGTTCGAGCAGAAGAAAGTCCAGAGATCGAAGTGCTTGAACAGGATCAGATAGAATTAGAAGAACGTGTTCAGGAAACAGAATCAGAGACACTTGAAGAGCAAACACACAGTATACCTGAACAACGGCAGATTAGTACCCAGGCAGAAGAAACAGATACTAGCCCTGGAATTAGTCAGATAGAAGAAGAAGAAACTGAAGCAGAATTGCCACAAGCTAATGAAAATAAGAGGGCAAGAGAAGGAAACGAAGTCCAAGTACCAACCAAAAGACTTAAGAAAAGAAAGCATCTTGAGCCTAAATACATAAAGAAATTGAGATTGAGAATAAAAACAGTAGAAGAAAAACGTGCAGAAGAAAGGAGAAGTGCTCGTATAGCAGAACAACCAGAAGACTCTTCCAAAAGAAGGAGTGATCAGATAAAGAGACAAAACAAAAAGTACAAGTCACCTGAATGGACACTTGTGTTAGAAGAGCTTGAAGATCTCGATATCACTGACGTAAGCGACGGAGAGCCCGTCCCTGAGTACTCTGACGAAGAGGAAGAAGAGCCACCATGAATTTGCACAAAGTAAGATACTCGTGTAAAGTCACAAAGAGGGGTCGAGAAACTTCTTTTGAGCCAAAATGTCTGATTCAAACGTGGGTGGTAGACCTAGTCGCAGCTGTTGCAAAACATGCTGCAAGGTATGTGTCTGTAGTGTAGTTGTCCTGATATTACTCTGGATAGGACTAACAATCTTTATACCCTTTGCTGTGAGTAAAGATACTAACATTGTCCCTACTGAAATTGTAAATACTGACAGTGAAGAGCTGACAACACAGAGTGTAGCTAGACATGAGAGAGCACTGAGACAAACAAAACAAGACTTAGAAGCATCAGATGAGGAACTACACTATCATAGAATCAAAAACAGGACACGCTTAAATGTTTTCGCAAACTTGTTAATACACTATGTAGAGACTATGGAAATTGAAGATTGCTATGTCTGCATGAAGCTACCTACTTCTGTAGCTGAAGGCGTGACATACCATCACTTGCCACTGACATACGGAATTTCCTGTAGCATTTTAGCTAGTTTATTTTACAAAAGAGGACCGTTACAGTACTATTACTCTAACAATGACGTGATCTTTTCTGAGCTCCCTATACGTGGGAACTTGAATCCTGTACATACCAAAAGTGACGCAATACGATACATGGGAGATTATTTCCTGACTATAGGTAACATTGACATAGCGGACGCACACAGAGATAACTTGACTTGTTCTTTGCATGAGCAGGAAAAGATGTTCCTAAACATGGCAGAGAAAAGGAGAATTAAAATACAAAAGAAGGCTAATGACGAAAGTCAGAAAAAGCCAAAGTGGGCAGAGAACATGGAAGGCACCTCAACTGGTGGGGCGGGTCCTGCTCTGTTGCTGGATTTTGAAAAGAAAGGCAAGCTATGTCTTCACCGCGAGAAGACTAGCTATTATAATAACATTTTCATTGGTTCCAGTGAATGCGAACATAATTACAAAGTAATTGGAGGTTGGGGTTTCAAAAATGGGTCAGAGCCTGTGTTTCCTGGAATTTATTATATTTGTGGGGACAAGGCTTATTTCAAATTGCCGGATCACTGGTATGGAAGCTGCTATTTTGGCATTGTCTTCCCGAAAATATACCATGTGAATGGAAATGCTGGAAGCAGTGAAAATACTAATGGCTTAGTGCGTAGTAAAAGAGAAAGTATAGGTGAAATTATGGGTAGTATTTTCAGTGCACTGATACCTGGAGTGGGAGTGGTTCTGAACACTCACAGAATTTGTAAATTGTCTACTATAGTGGATGTATTATCTACTGAGACAGCTCATGGATTTCTGCTGGTCAACACCGAAATGGTTGCGATCAGATCAATGGTTTTGCAGAATCGACTTGCTCTTGACACCTTATTAGCGAAAGAGGGCGGAGTCTGCCGGATGTTGAAGGCGCAACATTGTTGCACTTATATTCCGGATAAAAGTGTACAGATCAAAAGATATGTGAAAAATATTACTAATTTGGCAAAGGAACTCAGACCACTCGAGGTTGATAGTGCCTGGAAGAGACTGGTAGATGGTCTCTCAAATGTAGGTCATTGGTTCGCTAGTATAGGTAAAGGCTTATTGCTCAAAGTACTGATGCCAATTGGAATTATAGGTCTCATCCTATTTTTCATATTTGTCTGTTGCAAATGCCGCAAGCACACAAAGAAGTATGAGGTGAATGCGAGAGAAGTAAATACAAGAGGAGTGAAACGGAGTGTGGATGAGCTCGAATTAGAAGAGATGAATAATCAGATCTATAAAAAGGTGAAGAATTCTCACCCTACCAAAAATGAACGAGAAAAGTTGGAACGCTTGATGGAAGAGATTGAATTGTATAAAGTGTGAAAGAAAGTTGGCATCTGGTTCCATTTATATTTGTGATGATAGTAAATATCATCAAAGAGGGGATTGATGAAGCAAAGCTTCGCATATTTTGCGGACTTGCTGTACTCATGAACCTCGTTTATGTGTAACAAGGTAACAAGTGTACGTCTTACTAACATTTATATTAAGTTTGAATAAGGATCATGAAGCTTGCACATGTGTTTTACTAAAATAATTTACTCGAGTCACTTAAAATGTCTGCCGCTTGTATTTAGTTACTGCGCATGCGTCAGCCACACTCACGTGTCCTGACGCGTCTGCAGAGTTGGAGGGAAAATTATGCGCATGCGTAATACATAGCTTGGCCCAATGTGGTACTGCTCGTGCCACTGCTCTTGTTACTGTTTCTATGTAGCTAACATTTAGACTGCATAAGTATATTTTTATGATGATAAGTTGAAAGTACAACCCTGTGATGTGATTTCATAACGTTATTTCTATGTATTAATTTGTTCTCGCTTACTTTTCATGTACCGCGGGGAATGGGGGTCCGAACTGATTGGGAGCCATATTGACGGTCTCTTCTGCGCATGCCCATGGAGCATTGAAAGGTGGCCACTTTGGACAGTGGAACTCAGCCAGCTGGCAGCCACAGTCAAGATGCGCCTGGGAAAGCCACCTCTGCGCTACGAGAACGGCGAATGTTGCTCCTCATGTGTTACATTGTTAACTTGCCATTGTATTTCTGCACAGTTTCTCATGGGAACCCCAATCTTGCTAGGCGGTACCCAAATATGATAATGAAGCATCTAAATAGCATGTTGTGATTGGTGTGTTACCCAAAGCCTACCTTAGGACCAATCCAAATTGAGGGATTCTGACACTTTGCAACATTGGGGGGTGGTACACCGTCCCAAAAGAGTATATCTACCCTGGGTTCACCTAGGGAATTTGTCCGACTTGTCTGGTTTAGCTGACCTGTCACTGACCCATCGTACTCAATAGGTGACTGAAGATACAGAGCGCTGCGGAGCACTCTGTCCGAAATTGACCATAGACTAAGGTTTTACTGAACCTTAAAGTGCTGGCGAAGCACTTTGCTGGGAGTTCGTTGACCCAATCGGGGTCTTGATCGATAGCTGCAGAGAGGGTGGAGCGCAGGCGTTGCTTCCAAACTGCGGGTGCGGTCCTGTCCTGAGCGGTCCTGTCCTGAGGGTTTGCTGTCCTGTCCTGAGGTCCTGTCCTGATTCCTAATCCGAGGGTATCCTGTCCTGTCCTGGGTGTCCATTCTGCACCTGCTGTCCTTTGAGGGGTATCCTTCCTTGAGGGTTTCCTGTCCTTAACTGACCCGTGGCCAGGGTTTGGTTTCCACACCAGTCTAGGTAAATACTGCTCTAAGTTTCCTAAAACTTGCACCTTTCTATATTTCAGCCTTTTTGCTTTAATAAAAGACATCTTGCACATGTTGATTTTTTCCATGCTTTTGCCGCAAACTATTGAAACGTAAAGACATTTGCATAATTTTCTTGATATGTTCTCATGTCACCCTACTTTTTAGAAATTATATTTTGCATTGCAGTTTGTCATTTTCTGATATGGTCTAGAACCTCCTTACCTAGACTGTTTAAAGGTCCCTTCACTTTAAGTTAAGCGTGTTACTCTTTATAGGCCCTCCTATAGTTACCCATGCATAGTCTGTCCATGCTTAAACATTTCTGAGATTATATAGCATTTTTCCCATTTGCATTTCATAATAGTATTTCGATGATTACCCTGTCTTTATTTCTCTATAGGTATATCATTTACATTATCCTAGTTATTGAATGCCTTATTCTTGTATATCTCATGAATGAAAATAACGAACTCTAGATAAACATTTTAAAACTTCCAGTTGTCCGTGGTCATTTAAACAATATTGAATGTCATTTGAAATTGCATTTGCTGCCTTTCCTTTTACAGCTAGGCCCCTGATCCATTGAAGTCATAGGTACCCGTGTCGGTGGATGGTAAGTCGGGTACACTGAGTCATAACAATAGGGAACACACACACAATTGGTAGCAGCCCGTGAAGTCGCCTGGTCAATGAATAGTGTGAATTGAAAGTATATGGGCCCTGAAGCCGGAAACGGCGTAATCATTGGCTGGGTGACCTTGCGCGCTCTATCAGTACGATCAACAAATGATTTATAATGTAACTATTAACTACAATGCTTTTTAATGAGGTGCTATCATGTATATTGTTCCCAAGATGGCTGCCAACACTTCTTGGATGAAGTGCTGACAAGCCAATCAGATCTCACGATGAGATGTGTAGTTAGGCTCCGCCTAGATATATATGTGTTTTTGAAGTTAATTTTCATAAAAACCACTCGAGCAATTTTCACCAAATATAGAAAAGGCACTTCTGCGTACCAGTCCCTACAATTTTGAAACGTTTGGTGGAATTCCATTCAGCGGTTCGGGCTGTAGCCTTGTCTATTCGTCCTATGAAAATTAACATGGGGAAAACATGTTTTGGGACCCCCTTTTTTCTCAGCCCCCGCATGACAAATCCCCCCGAAACTTCCAGGGAAGAAGCGGAGCGGAGCTGGCCTAAATGTTGGAAAATTACACGCAAATTCCTCCACCGGCGCCAAAGTTATTCCCAATAGAATGTTGCGGATTTCCTATGGTAGCTAGGTCCTAACTATACATACCTACTGGCTATCGCCAGTAGGTAATATACATATATATATATATATATATATATATATATATATATATATATATTCACTGAAAAAACCATAGGTTATAGACCATATATAGTTAGGAATTAGCATTTACAAAACCTTGAAAATTCACTGAAAAAACCATAGGTTATAGACCATATATAGTTAGGAATTAGCATTTAAAAAAACTTATTTTACTCACACAAAACCATTGAAATTCCATATATAGTTAGTTGCACTAACTATATATCGCGCACCCGCAATCCACTGCTGATCATGTCACATATTACATCATTCATGACATGGTCAGTGACATCACTGATGACATCACTGATGACATCTCAAATGACATCACTGATGACATCACTGATGACAACATCCAGTGACTGTATTTTTCTGTAAAGTTAAAATATGTCTTGAGTGGATGTATAAGTGTCTGGATGAAGGATTTAGTAGGTGCATGACTGACTGTATGAGTGAGTGATTAAATGTGTCTCACTGAATGCATGGGTTAGTGACTAAACTGTCTTAATTTGTGCATCATTATGTCTGTTGTTCTGTAAACTGCTGCATGTGTTGATCATTAGCTATACGAGAGGCTATATGTGTTATTAATTGGTTGCCCAAATATTTCTATGGGAGATTGAGTTTGTGTGGGGGTGGCTGGAAGGTGTGAGACTCTATGCATAGATGTGTGAGCAGTTTATTCACTAGGTGTATGAGTTCAAGAGTGCATGTGGAAACAGCTACATGGGCAGTTGACTGTGTGCATGAGTGTATTGATGAGTGAATGGATATCTCAATGCTACATGTCATAGTAAGTACATATGTAAAACACAGTACATGTGAGAGTTGGCATATATAAATAACTGTGCATGAGAGCCACTGAATGAGTGAGTGGTTGTATCGATCATTGTGAACTTGTATCAGGGATTGTATAAGAGAGTAAATATGTGTTAGTATATGTTTCAATAAGTAAGGTGTGTTTAACTGTATAGTTGAAGAAATGGAGGTGAGATTGTTTCTTTGCATGACTGACTGGGTGTGTGAGTAACTCCATGGATGAGTGGCAGTGTGTGAGTGTCTGTATACACTGAGTGTATCTAAGGTTATATTAGAGTCTGAAGAGGTTTATCGTATTAGCACAAGAATGATGTCAAATGAGATGTCATCAGTGATGTCATCAGTGATGTCATTTGAGATGTCATCAGTGATGTCATCAGTGATGTCACTGACCATGTCATGAATGATGTAATATGTGACATGATCAGCAGTGGATTGCGGGTGCGCGATATATAGTTAGTGCAACTAACTATATATGGAATTTCAATGGCTTTGTGTGAGTAAAATAAGGTTTTTTAAATGCTAATTCCTAACTATATATGGTCTATAACCTATGGTTTTTTCAGTGAATTTTCAAGGTTTTGTAAATGCTAATTCCTAACTATATATGGTCTATAACCTATGGTTTTTTCAGTGAATTTCAATGGTTTTTTAATAGCAAATATCATAAGCTGTCGAATGTCAAGTACGTGGTAAGTAAAAACATTTTCGTGTTTATGCACACTGATCTGCTTTGAATGCTGCCCCCCACCCCTCATTTCTATTAGGAGTACTCTCTCTTTGCAGATAGTGAAGGGTAGTTAACGCAGCCCTTTGCCCCCTTTGTAATCCGTCGTGCCTGCTTCTCTCTCCATTTGATTGATTGTTCTCTTTGGTTCATTCTCTATTTACAAACAAGCACAGAGTCGCAATACTCTGTTTAGTCTTTGCAGATAGCGAAAAATCGTGTAAAAAAACAAAAGGAATCGAGCAAAATCAGTAGGCCACTAATGGGATCTCTTTTTGACCTCGCTAAAATAGAAACATTAGGAACAACCTGTTGAAAATAGCAATGCGTATGTACATAAGCGGCGTTCATTTGTGTTCACAGTACCCCTTGTTGATTATTTCAATCGAGCATTGAATTGTTCGAAGTTAATTCTCTTAAGGATCTTCTCTACCTGCAAACGAGGAAGAATAGGAATATTCTCTCTCCCTTTGCAGATAGTGAAGGGTAGGTAACGCAAGCCTTTAACACGTCGTACCTATTTCATTCCTCATTGATTGATTGATTGTCCGAACATTGACTGTTTGGGAATTAGTTCTTTTTGGAGGTATTCCCTGTTTGCAAATAAACGTAGGAAAATCTTTGCAAGTAGTGAAAGGGTACGTAATGCGGACCTTTCTCCCCCGTTGTAATCTGTCATGCCTATCTACTCCCCACTGATTGATGCACCTTTTTCACCCGGACCATTTACTAGAGATACGTCATCTGGCCCGACCAGAGAGCACCCCTAGTGAAAAGGACATATGCAATAATAACGAAGTGATCACTGTATCCTGTTAACAGAAACTTTACCATGAAACAACCTGGAAAGAAAAAAATAGGAAAACGAAAATCAGTAGGCCACTGATGAACATGAACTTTTATTAAACAACGAACAAAGAAACGATAACATAACGTAATGATAAAACCTATTAATGTCCTAGAAACAAGAAAACGTTAAAATATGCCAGTGGTGAGAGACCAGAAAAACAGTAAGAGAAACCAAATCACCCCTCGCTGTCCCACCGCCTGCCACGCCAAAAAAATCGATAGACTAGGGAAAATGCAAGTCAGTAGAACATCCGCCCCCACTCTGGAAACTTCCAAGGTGGGGCAGGGTTCCGGCTACGCCCAGCCGGGAGCAGCCCATATAAGGCAGGTCCTGCTGCCACGCCTCGGCCAGGAGATCCTAACGTAGGGTGTAGCCGGAGGAGAGGCCGAGGCCAGCGGGACCCGGCCAGGGGATTGCCTTTACAACGCTGAACAGTTGCAGGGGGGGGAATGTCTCCTCGACCCTCCCCTCTCTCTCCCAGTCCGGCCGCGGTGGCCCTTGAGAGTTGCAGGTAGTCCCGCCACATGCTCTTCCGGTCCGGCCACCAACGGTCGGGGGGCCGAGGCCGACGGGATCCGGCTGCAGCCGATAAACCAAGAAACCCGTTCATGGGGCCAGAGCCAGGGGCGTCCGGCCGACATCCACCGGAAGCCCGGCCCGAAGACGGACGGGACACTTCTTTCTTTTATAATGGCTGCGACAACACTGGGGGGGGATGTCTTGCACATGCCTCCGACCCCCCCCCCCCCCGTCCTCATCGCCTGGTCCGGCCATAACAAATCTCAAGCGAGACGCCGTGGGGTGCACTGGGAGGGAGAGACGGTGCGAACAGGCCTCTCCTGCCTCCCCAGGTGGAGGCTTCCCAGCTGCACCCTCAGCGCTCCAGGCGCCCGGAAAAGGGTTCTTCCACTGTGGCCATGCTGCAACGTCTCGCCCGGCAGGGTGGAGCCCGTCCGCTCATGTGACCCCGCGATCGCCGGTAGCTGCCGAACTCTCAAAATGGCGGTCGACCTGGCAAGAGCGGGCCCAGCATAAAGAAATGGCCCGGTCACTGGTTGACTCCACCACCGTAGTCCTCCACGACCTTGAAAATTCTAGAGGAGCCGCGGGAGTCTCCGACCCCCGATGGGGAATGACTGCCATGATCGCCCGTGGAGTGATGAAACTGTATCCGCGGGACGTCGGCGCTCCCATGCTGGCGCCAGCCTCACTTTGAATTACTAGAATCCTGCAGACCTCACTTCCGGTGAAAGCACAGTGTGACCCGGTAGGAAAAATTATTGCACCCCCTCCCCTTTTTGACTGATAGTTCAAACCACCGATCCTTTCCTTTGCCCTTTTAACGGAACTTTGGACTGCCTCCCCCTCTTTTACATTTTCTAGAGAAAACAAAACATTAACCACTACATTAGCATAGCAGTTGACACCAGAACTGTTTTCAAATTGAAAACCAACAACATCTTCAACAGAATCCTTTTTGTTTCTGCTGTGACCCTGCTACAGCACAGGCATTGTCCCCAGCAGTAATTCTGCAATGCCGGTAAGAATAGCTGTGGTGCCTACTGGACTCACTCACCCCCGCGGCGCCCCACGCCGTTTTTTGCTGGGCGGCAACTTACTAGACATCACTTTCGTGCCATCTAGATTTCAGCGCGTTCTGCTGCCTTGGAACTATTCGCACAACAGACCGCTACTGACAAGAATATTTCATTATTGGTGCTGTCAATTTCAATAAATCTATTGGATAATTCAAAAGAAATTGCCACGGTCTCTTCGTTGTTTAAATGTTTTTACTGTTTTTGTTTTCTTGTATATATTTATATGTTATTAAAGTTTTATATTCCTACTACTTTGTTGGAGTGCTATATATTTTTAATGTGACACATAATTGTAAAAACTTTGATGTACAAAGAGTCATTCCTGGAATCTTCCGCTTCAGGCTCGGTCCCCTCCCCAATCACAATACAGGATGGTTTTCAGATAGTAGGAACACGTGTGGTGTGACGGATCTCATCGGGTGTGGGCCTTGATCTACTATAACTCCTTTGAAGAGGGGTGATTCTTTACAGCTGGGGCCATAAACTACATCTGCAGGGCTAGCTGATAGCCTGGACAATCGGACACAGAGAAAGAGGAGTGTCAGAGGGTGCGGTAGTGAATAGGGCGAAAGGGAGGTGTCGGGCGGGCACAGAGTGTGATTCTCAGGGAAGAGCAGCGCAGATGGGGGGAGGTTTATTGCCCATGCATAAGACAGAGAGCGGTGGTGACCAGTGCCTAGGGAAGATGCTTGCGTGGGTGAGGAGCCATGCTACGAATCGACAGCGTGCAGAGAGTGGGTCTGGTCAAGACATCTAAAATGGCTGCCGTGCACGACAAAAGTGTGGCATTTCAAAAAAGGCAAGATGGCGCAGACAATGTTTTTCAACACTTCCTCATTTCCTTCAAATCGAACGTTAACAGACGTTGGGGCATATTACCAAAGTTAAGCGATATTTATCGCTAACGATGCTTACCAACCAATTTTTTACCACTAAGCATCGTCAGAAATTATCGAAGATAAACCTTGCTATTATCAAGGTTTATCGCAAATGCGATAATAAACGGCCGCAATGCATGAATATCGCTAAAAACTCAGCGATATTCATGCATTACCGAGCTAATGCTCTTAGCCATGTTATCCACCTCCCATTGGATAACATGGCTAAGAACTGCTCAGGGCAGGTGTTACTTTTTGGAGATATTCGCGCTTAGCGCGAATATCTCCAAAAGTTGGTAATAGGAGATAGATATCTTGCATGTTGTAATGCAAGTTATTGTGGTATATGGAACTCATACAATAATCTCTCAGGAAAGCAGAAACTGATCCTTTTGGGACCG
Source organism: Lissotriton helveticus (assembly GCF_964261635.1). Taxonomy (NCBI): domain Eukaryota; kingdom Metazoa; phylum Chordata; class Amphibia; order Caudata; family Salamandridae; genus Lissotriton; species Lissotriton helveticus. The sequence goes on from NC_136067.1 coordinate 1,786,225,394, forward strand.
CCTTAAAAGGCCTAGGGGGTGAGGATTACTCTACTTTGCCCCCTTTTCACGTTCCGAACTATTTTATTTTACTCTCTTCTGTAATTACACAAAATAACAGCGATAAGATGCATCGGAGACACACAGTGAGAGAAAGGAGGCCGGAGATGAAGAAGAGATGTCAAATACACATTGGAGATAATATAGTGGCAGAAGGCAAGTAAATATGAGTAAACTTACCATGTAACATAAAAATGTTGCACTCTATACTATAAGTCTCATTTTATACTACAATCACTTCGCTACAACCTCATAAATTAAAAATAAAAATGAATAATGTCTCAAACAATTTTTGATTTCTAAATATAAATTTATTCTTCAGAATTTTCTAAATTTGAAAGAACTAGTAACATGTCCTCATCAGCAATGTCCTCATTAAAAGTCTCCAATGATGATTCTTGTAACTCTATGGTCTCCAAACACTCGATAAATTCGCCATCAAGAGATTGATCAAAAAAATCATTCAAGTCATCTCCTCCTTGTGACAATATTTCATTATTGGTGCTGTCAATTTCAATCAATGTAGTGGAATCATTCAAGTCATCTTCTCGTGACAATATTTTATTATTGGTGCTCTCAATTTCAATCAATGTAGTGGAATCATTCAAGTCATCTCCTCCTTGTGACAATATTTCATTATTGGTGCTGTCCATTTCAATCAATCTAATGGAATCATACAAGTCATCTCCTCCTTGTGACAATATTTCATTATTGGTGCTCTCAATTTCAATCAATGTAGTGGAATCATTCAAGTCATCTCCTTGTGACAATATTTCATTCTTGGTGCTGTCCATTTCAATCAATCTAATGGAATCATACAAGTCATGTCCTCCTTGTGACAATATTTCATTATTGGTGCTCTCAATTTCAATCAATGTAGTGGACAATTCAAAAGAAATTGCCACGGTCTCTTCATTGTGAGCCATTTTATTTTGAAATTGCTTGCTGTAAATTGCAGAAAAAAATAATCACTTTCATTTATCGTTTTTAGTAATACATAATATAAAACTAACTTCATCAAGTATTTAGTATAACAGAAGGACTGCAAATAAATAACAGAAAACATTTTTCAAATTATCTTCAAGTGTACAACATAGTTCCCCTTACAAATTAACAACTCACCTTTTTAAAAGTAGCAGAAGTGTTAGTACTGTGTAAATCAAACACCAGAAATTCACCACCAAAAATTCCTCACAAATGTACCTCAGACAGTAGTATCACAAAATGGCTGTGGTTTCCTCTCATTTGACATATATACATAACCAATTAACTTTCATCACACACAAATACAAAACCAAAGTAACATTTTAATTGGTTCTAAATTTCAACACTTTCAAATGTGTTTTCCCCATGCAATTTTCCATAGGACATTTACATACGTCTACAGCCTGAATGGCTGAACGGAATTACACCAAACTTGACAAAATGGTACATCAAACCTAAGAGGTCAGGAAGGATCTACTATGCCCCCTTATGGTCATTTCCCCCTTCGCTTTGGCCTCCTCTTGTCTCTCAATCCTACCGAGAGACAAGATGGCGGCCGCTACGGACTGTTTGGAATGTTGACAGACGCCGGAGAACCAATCAGCTTCGCAAAGCTCCGTAACGCGAAAAGTACGCGAAGCGGAGCGCTGTTACAGATATATATCTTTTTTTGAACGTTAATTTCTCAAAATCCACTGGAGCACATATATTGAGACCTAGCAAAGCCACATCGGGCTACCAGTCCCTAATATTTTGCCAAGTTTCGTGCAAATCCATTCAGCCGTTCGATTATTATTATTTTTTTTTTTTTTTGCCCCGCGGAGCCCTTTTAAAACCTCCACATCAAACGTAGGGGGTCAGCAAGGATCTACTATTCCCCCTTATGGTCATTTGCCCCTTCGCTTTGGCCTCCTCTTGTCTCTCGATCCTACCGAGAGACAAGATGGCGGCCGCTACGGACTGTTTGGAATGTTGACAGACGCCGGAGAACCAATCAGCTTCGCTTCACAAAGCTCCGTTGCGCGAAAAGTCCGCGAACCAGAGCGCTGCCCGGTCCGCTGTTACAGATATATATCTTTTTTTAAACGTTAATTTCTCAAAATCCACTGGAGCACATATATTGAGACCTACAAAAGGCACATCGGGCTACCAGTCCCTACAATTTTGCCAAGTTTCGTGCAAATCCATTCAGCCGTTCGGGCTAAAAGTGAGGCCAACCGCCCTATGGAAAACTCAATGTTAAAAACACGTTTTGGGACCCCCCTTTTTTCTCGGCCCCCACTGGACGAACCCCCCCCAAATTTTCAAGGGCTGCTCAGAAACAAAATGTGCCATTTTCCTGAAAATTTCAGCCAATTCCGTCCACAAACGCCAAAGTTATTAGACATAGAATTTTCAAAAAACCCATAGAGAAAAAATCCTAACTATATATTACCTACTGGCGGTCGCCAGTAGGTATATATAGTTAGGATTTTTTCTCTATGGGTTTTTTGAAAATTCTATGTCTAATAACTTGGCGTTTGTGGACGGAATTGGCTGAAATTTTCAGGAAAATGGCACATTTTGTTTCTGAGCAGCCCTTGAAAATTTGGGGGGGGTTCGTCCAGTGGGGGCGAGAAAAAAGGGGGGTCCCAAAACGCGTTTTTCCCATGTTAATTTCCATAGGGCGGTTGGCCTCACTTTTAGCCCGAACGGCTGAATGGATTTGCACGAAACTTGGCAAAATTGTAGGGACTGGTAGCCCGATGTGCCTTTTGTAGGTCTCAATATATGTGCTCCAGTGGATTTTGAGAAATTAACGTTTAAAAAAAGATATATATCTGTAACAGCGGACTGGGCAGCGGCCCAGGACGCGTACTTTTCGCGCAACGGAGCTTTGTGAAGCGAAGCTGATTGGTTCTCCGGCGTCTGTCAACATTCCAAACAGTCCGTAGCGGCCGCCATCTTGTCTCTCGGTAGGATCGAGAGACAAGAGGAGGTCAAAACAAAGGGGGAAATAACTATAAGGGGGCATAGTAGATCCTCGCTGACCCCCTAGGTTTGATGTGGAGGTTTTAAAAGGGCCCCGCGGGGCAAAAAAAAAAAATAATAATAATAATCGAACGGCTGAATGGATTTGCACGAAACTTGGCAAAATTGTAGGGACTGGTAGCCCGATGTGCCTTTGCTAGGTCTCAATATATGTGCTTCAGTGGATTTTGAGAAATTAACGTTCAAAAAAAGATATATATCTGTAACAGCGCACCGCTTCGCGTACTTTTTGCGTTACGGAGCTTTGCGAAGCGAAGCTGATTGGCTCTCCGGTGTCTGTAAACATTCCAAACAGTACGTAGCTGCCGCCATCTTGTCTCTCGGTAGGATCGAGAGACAAGAGGAGGCCAAAGCGAAGGGGCAAATGACCATAAGGGGGCATAGTAGATCCTCGCTGACCCCCTAGGTTTGATGTGGAGGTTTTAAAAGGGCCCCGCGGGGCAAAAAAAAAAAATAATAATAATAATCGAACGGCTGAATGGATTTGCACGAAACTTGGTAAAATATTAGGGACTGGTAGCCCGATGTGCCTTTGCTATGTCTCAATATATGTGCTTCAGTGCATTTTGAGAAATTAACGTTCAAAAACAAGATATATATCTGTAACAGCGCTCCGCTTCGCGGAGATAAAATTATATCTGTATTACCTAGCTGTTGCTAACACCAGTTAGCGACGGCTAGTAGGAGATAGCGACCATCTTGGGTCCCACTTTGCATGTGAGTGATATTTATCACTAATGACATGCAAAGTGGGCATGCCAAGATGTTAGCGACTGGAAACAGTCGCTAACATCGCTATCTCCTAGGGACTGGTAGCCCAATGTGCCTTTGCTATGTCTCAATATATGTGCTTCAGTGCATTTTGAGAAATTAACGTTCAAAAACAAGATATATATCTGTAACAGCGCTCCGCTTCGCGGAGATAAAATTATATCTGTATTACCTAGCTGTTGCTAACACCAGTTAGCGACGGCTAGTAGGAGATAGCGACCATCTTGGGTCCCACTTTGCATGTGAGTGATATTTATCACTAATGACATGCAAAGTGGGCATGCCAAGATGTTAGCGACTGGAAACAGTCGCTAACATCGCTATCTCCTATTATCAACTTTTGGAAATATTCGAGATAAGCGCGAATATCTCCAAAAAGTAACAGCTGCCCTGAGCAGTTCTTAGCCATGTTATCCAATGGGAGGTGGATAACATGGCTAAGAGCATTAGCTCGGTAATGCATGAATATCGCTGAGTTTTCAGCGATATTAATGCATTGCGGTCGTTTTTTATCGTATTTGCGATAAACCTTGATAATAGCAAGGTTTATCTGCGATAATTTCTGACGGTAAAAAAATCTTTGCAATGCATCGTTAGGGATAAATATCGCTTAACTTTGGTAATATGCCCCAACGTCTGTTAACGTTCGATTCGAAGGAAATCAGGAATTGTTGAAAAACATTGTGTGCACCATCTTGTCTTTTTTCAAATGCCACACTTTTGTCGTGCACGGCAGCCATTTTAGATGCCTTGACCAGACCCACTCTGTGCACGCTGTCGATCCTTAGCATGGCTCCCCACCCTCGCAAGCATCTCACCCAGGCAGTGGTCACCCCCGCTCTCTGTCTTATGCATGGGTAATAAACCTCCCCCCATCTGCGCTGCTCTTCCCTGAGAATCACACCCTGTGCCCGCCCGACACCTCCCTTTCGCCCTATTCACTACCGCACCCTCTGACACTCCTTTTCCTCTGTGTCCGATTGTCCAGGCCGGTCCTAGGCTATCAGCTAGCCCTGCAGATGTAGTTTATGGCCACAGCTGTAAAGAATCACCCCTCTTCAAAGGAGTTATAGTAGATCAAGGCCCACACTCGATGAGATCCGTCACAGCAGAAGCGTTGCTATTATCTGAAAACCATCCTGTATTGTGATTGGGGAGGGGACCGAGCGTGAAGCGGAAGATTCCAGGGATGACTCTTTGTACATCAAAGTTTTTACAATTATGTGTCACATTAAAAATATATAGCACTCCGACAAAGTAGTAAGATTATAAAACTTTAATAATTTATAAATATATACAAGAAAACAAAAATAGTAATAACATATAAACATTTTTAGGGAAAAACAACGAAGTAGCGGTCGGCTGTGCGAATAGTCCCAACGCAGCACAACGTCCAGATTTCCGGCGTGGGGCGTCGCGGGGGGTGGGTCATCAGTAGCAAACTGTTGTGCGAATAGTTCCAAGGCAGCAGAACGCGCCGAAATCTAGATGACACGAAAGTGATGTCTAGTAAGTTGCCACCCAGCAAATAACGGCGTGGGGCGTCGCGGGGGGTGGGTCATCAGTAGCAAACTGTTGTGCGAATAGTTCCAAGGCAGCAGAACGATGGCACCAAGGTGATGTCCAGTAAGTTGCCGCACTGGTTTTGGTATCCTACAATGCTGCTCCGAATAACGGCGTGGGGCGCCCCGGGGGAGGCGGCGTGAACGGGCCTCTCCAGGTGGAGTCTCATCTGTTTTAGTGGGGCGCCCCTTTACCGTTTCAGTTGCCATTCCGTCCGCTTTTGGTCCACTGTGTCAAAATCCGCCATTCAGCTGAGTTGCGCCCACTCTTGCGGTGCAGCGATAGGCGGCTGCCACAGGACTCTCAAAATGGCAGCAGGCTCTTTCCTTTTTGGGCGTGGTCCACTGAAATGGCCCTGGGACACCTTGGAAATCGGACGATTGTCTGCTAGGTCTTGGACCCCATTCTCGAAAGCGTCCCCTCCGCCTTGAGAATTCATCAAAAGTTTTGGGGGCCCCGACTCCTGCAGGCTTCTGGTGGGGAGCGGCTGCCATGATTGCTCGCGGAATGACCACGACGGAGCTACGAGATGGTGGTGCTCTCATGCTGACGCCAGTTTAGTCTGAAACATCCAGAAACAAGGTGGGGCTTTCATCGTTTGGGGGAAAAAAAAAGTTTTCATCCAATGAAAAGTGTTGTTTTTAGGTCATATGATCAAGCCTTCCATCATTAGGAAACCAAAAGTAAAATGAACCAATGAAAAGTTTTATAAACAAGTCACATGACCTGTTATGCGGCATAGGGTATAAAATGCGGAGAAAATACGTTGGCACGTGAGGCGGCGTCAGTAGCGGACCGATGTGCGAATAGGCCGAAGGCAATACAACGCGCCAAGATCCGGATGGCACCGAGGTGGTGTCCAGCAAGTTGCAGCACTGGTGTGGCCATCCTACAATGCTGAAAGTCAGCGTGGGGCGCCCCGTTGGCCTGTGAGTTTGCGTCAGTAGCGGACCGATGTGCGAATAGGCCGAAGGCAGCACAACGCGCCAAGATCCGGATGGCACCGAGGTGGTGTCTAGTAAGTTGTCGCACTTCTGTGGCCATCCTACAATGTTGAAAGTCGGCGTGGGGCGCCCCGTTGGCCTGTGAGATGGCGTCAGTAGCGGACCGATGTGCGAATGGGGCCAAAGGCAGCGCAACAATATTTTCTGACTGACACCACAAGGCGCTGAGATGCCAAGATCCGGATGGCACCGAGGTGATGTCTAAGTTGCGGACTGATGTGCGAATGGGGCCAAAGGCAGCGTAACAATATTTTTTGTATGGAAGATACCACTAGGCGTTGAGATGCCAAGATTCGGATGGCACTGAGGTGATGTCTAGCAAGTTGGTGTGGTCATCCTACAATGCTGAAACTCGGCGTGGGTCGCCCCATTAGCCTGTGAGATGGCGTCAGTAGCGGACCGATGTGCGAATAGGCCGAAGGCAGCACAACGCGCCAAGATCCGGATGTCACCGTGGTGGTTTCATAGTTGAGAGGCACTTCATCTGCAGTGGGGCGCCGAGATCCGGATGGCACCGAGGTGATGTTTAGCAAGTTGCTGTACTGGTGTGGTCATCCTACAATGCTGAAACTCGGCGTGGGTCGCCCCATTAGCCTGTGAGATGGCGTCAGTAGCGGACCGATGTGCGAATAGGCCGAAGGCAGCACAACGCGCCAAGATCCGGATGTCACCGTGGTGGTTTCATAGTTGAGAGGCACTTCATCTGCAGTGGGGCGCCGAGATCCGGATGGCACCGAGGTGATGTCTAGCAAGTTGCTGTACTGGTGTGGTTATTCTACAATGCTGAAACTCGGCGTGGGGCGCCCCATTAGCCTGTGAGATGGCGTCAGTAGCGGACCGATGTGCGAATGGGGCCAAAGGCAGCGCAACAATATTTTCTGAAGAGAAGACACCAAAAGGTGCTGACATTCCAAGATCCGGATGGCACCGAGGTGGTGTCTAGCAAGCTATGCAGTTGAGTTGTGTGCGCACTTGCGGCGAATAGGTCGAAGGCAGCATAACAATGTTTTCTGAATAGGAGACACCACAAGGCGTTGAGATTCGGTTACCACCGAGGTGATGTCTAGCAAGTTGCCGCACTGGTGTGGCCATCCTACAATACTGCTCCGAATAACGGCGTGGGGTGCCCGAAGGGGGGGGGGAGCCGGCGTGAATGGGCCTTCCTAGGTGGAGGCTCGTCTGCTGTAGTGGGGCGCCCCTTTACCGTTTCAGTTGCCATTCAGCTGAGTTTCGGCTGCTCTTGATGCTACAGCGACAGGCGGCTGCAAGAGGACTCTCAAAATGGCGGCCTGTTCTTTGGATTTGGGCCTGGTCCACTAAAATGGCCCTGGGACACCTTAGAACTTGGACGCTCGATTTTTTTTTCCTTTCCTGTACATGCAAAAAAAGGTAAATGCCCGGTACGTTACACGCTTCATCTGCCACGATGAACTCTCCAGAGGAACCGAAAAAAAATATAGTTGTGGTAACTATACCATGCATCGTCATATGGAGAGGTGGCACCAATTAATTATAGTGCTGCATAAAAGAGAGATTTGGAGGAGAACCCCTGACCTGCTAGTACATTTATCAAAGAAGTGGCACTGAGAGCTTCAGAGGCAAGGGAAACGGTCCCAAATATTTAGAAGAACTTTGGAAAGATTAAAATGACATGTTTAGATTGTGGCAAATTAATTTCATGTGGACAGATGAGTGTTACTCTAATAAATACAGCATATGAACATCATCATAGTCGATGGTTGGTAGAGACATTTTGACTATATCCTGGACCTGCCCGTCCTCGCCCAAAATGGCGCCGGAATAAATGGGACTCGTAACTCCTTGTTGTGTACTGGTTGCAGAACCTTGAAATCACGAGATACGTATGCAGTTTTGAAGCACATGGCGGGCGGGGACGAGAATTGATTGAATATTTCGACATCCCTATTGATATTAAGTTCTGATGTGTTATTGATTACTGTACTGTTGAAAGTTCGAATTAACGTCACCCATGGTACTTGCCCGCAAATGTATATCTAGATAATTTTATTGTAACTGGCCCTGTCGTATTTTAATTATAAAATGTACGTCCACCGATTCCGTAACTGTTAGACACCTTAGTTCTTGCAACCTAATGGCCCGCCCGTTACGTTCCTCTACAGTGTAAATGTCTATTCATCATATACGATTACAGTTTGCTCTGTGGCAGGCCCACGTGGTTATAGGCTCGTATTTGTATAATGAAATTTTCACAATAAAGGTTTTTAAAAGAAAACATGGTAGTAGTATATACATTGGTAAAGTTTTTAATAATAGTGACTGTTTTAGAATCATTAAAAGGCAAGTGAAATAAAGCAGACCAATTACATGAAGGGTAAAAGGTATAATACGAAGGAACGCAGTAAAGATAAATGGTCAAGGGCTGTTGTGTTTTCTATTCCTGCAACATAAAGTGATCGATAAGAATCTCATATTCAGACGTATCGGCGACTAAGACAGCAGGTCGACCCTCTTTTGCTCAACGGCTCCGTCATGGGACGAAGAAACGCTCTTTTTCTCGAAAAAAGAATATATTTTACTTGCAGGACAGTTGTAAAATTTCCGGGAAAGTACATTAGCCTGGAACATTATAACATATATTTAAGAAAAAATAATGTTCGGAAGTAATGAAAAGCGTAATTTTTAGGTCATATGACCAAGCCTTTCATCATTACAATAAGAAAAGTAAAATGAACCAATGAAAAGTTTTATTAACAAGTCACATGACTTGTTATGCTTACGTTACGCGCTGCGCGCCCTGGATGACTTCCGGATGCGCTAACGCGGCGCGTCATATGACGCATTACACGACAACGCAGGTACAGAATATAGTCAAAATGTCTCCACCAACCAGCGGTCGGAACACAACCCCTTTCAGCAGGCTAAATAGTTCTGTTAAATGACAACAGAAGGGACAGGCAACAAGAACCATCAGTCAAAGAGGGGAGGGCTAGTTCTTCTCTACCGGGTTACATTGGGGCGCTACCGGAACTGATCGAATTGGTAGTCTACAGTGTTTCTGGATGTTTCAGACTGAAGCTGGGGTTAGCATGAGAGCAGCACCATTTCGTAGCTCCGTCGTGGTCATTCCGCAACCAATCATGGCAGCCGTTCTTTATCGTTATTTTGGGCGGGGTGGGTGGCGGAGCCGAGCTGTTTTGCAGCCATCATTGTGTGGAGTTCAGTTCATCTCACTAGTTTTGTATTTGTCATGAGGGGTTGTTCCTAATGTTTCTATTTTAGCGAGGTCAAAAAGAGATCCCATTAGTGGCCTACTGATTTTGCTCGATTCCTTTTCTTTTTTTTTTACACGATTTTTCGTTATCTGCAAAGACTAAACAGAGTATTGCGACTCTGTGTTTGTTTGTAAATAGAGAATGAACCAAAGAGAACTAATTCTAAAACAGTAAATACTTGGATAACAATCAATCAAATGGAGAGAGAAGCAGGCACGACGGATTACAATGGGGGCAAAGGCCTGCGTTAACTACCTTTCACTATCTGCAAAGAGAGAGTACTCCTAATAGAAATGAGGGGGGGGGGGCACCATTCAAAGCAGATCAGTGTGCATAAACACGAAAATGTTTTCACTTACCACGTACTTGACATTCGACAGCTTATGATATTTGCTATTAAAAAACCATTGAAATTCACTGAAAAAACCATAGGTTATAGACCATATATAGTTAGGAATTAGCATTTACAAAACCTTGAAAATTCACTGAAAAAACCATAGGTTATAGACCATATATAGTTAGGAATTAGCATTTAAAAAACCTTATTTTACTCACACAAAACCATTGAAATTCCATATATAGTTAGTTGCACTAACTATATATCGCGCACCCGCAATCCACTGCTGATCATGTCACATATTACATCATTCATGACATGGTCAGTGACATCACTGATGACATCACTGATGACATCTCAAATGACATCACTGATATATATATATCTTCTCACGCCGGTTCCTGGTTTCCCAGCCCTGCGAGCGCTCAATGTGGGTGCGTTTCCCTACGGCGGAACCTCGCCGTTCAATATTTCTCACTCCTCCGATTTAACGAAAGTAATGGGCGCACACGCGCTGCCTTTCCACAATTAAATTTATTGTTAAATTATTCCAGCATGGAAACAAACAAAACGATCAACGCGTTTCAGTGCTCCTGGCACCTTGCTCACGATCACTTTTTTAAAATTTTTCCAAAACTTTTAAAGTAACCAATGACATTGGATGTTACCTCACATCCTGTATTGCTCTAGGCATTATGGTATTTGTAGTTTTTAATAAAAAGAGTCTGTTTTGCGAAGTTGGACCCGCTGGTTGAATACTTATACAAAAATAAGCGTTTTTTGTTTATTCATTGCATCATGAATAGTTATTATTTTTAGACCATATTGTCATTATTTACATCCCTCCAGTGGGATTAGTTAACTGTCAACCAGTTTGCTAGAGATCCCTTTTTGGTACCATTATGTATTTCTCTATCCCTCCAGTGGGATTCATCATGTTTTTATTTTGCTTGCTGATACAGTTCTTTCCTTGCGTGGTATCACTCATCTCTCTTTGTCCTTCACCAGCTCATTTTGATTTCTTATCAGAGGTGGATGTACAACTCCTCCGATTGGTTCAGGCCGTGTGGATGTAGAGTTCTGAAGTTTAAGATGTGGCGCGATTCTTTTTTGCGCATGATTTTCTCACGATCTCCTCCACGTATGTTCTTCGGTATCGTTTCTATGCCGAAGAATTTTTGTTTTTGCCAATCCGCATTGTGCTTCTGCTCCATGTGTTTTGCCACCGCATTCGCTCTATCCTTATGTGTCGTTGCTCTCGCATGTTCCATTATTCGTTTTTTCAGCTCACCCTTAGTGCTTCCCACATACATTAGGGGGCATGGACACACAACGCCATAGATTGTGAATTCTGTCGTACAAGAGATTAGTTGTTTTATCTGCCATTTTTTGTTGTCAGGTAGCGGTATTTCTTTGGTGGGTTTGGCAATTTGACACATTTTGCAGTTATAGCATTTTACGAAGCCTGTAGTTTTTAACCAGTCTTTCTTTTTGCTTGTGCTGCAATGGCTGTGGATCAGTTGATCTTTCAAATTTGGTGCTCTTCTGTAAGTTACCACCGGATGTGAGCCCACTATTTTTCCTACTGTGTCATCCAAATGGAGTATTTTCCAGTTTTTTCTCATTATTTTAACCAGTTCCTTGCTGTTTTCTGAGTAATCCATGATGAGTCGAATTGGTTCTCGTGTGGTTTTTTCTTTGTCTTCAATTGACTTTGTCAGACACTCCTGTCTTGTTTTATCATTTGCCTTTTGCCAGCACTTTTCGATATTTCCCCAATTGTATTGACGATTTTTGAATCTTTCTTTTGCTTTGGTGCTGTGTTCCTGCCATTCGGAATCTTCACTACATATCCTTCTGATTCGGAGGAACTCTCCATATGGTATACTTGAAATGAGAGAGGCTTGGTGGCAACTGGTTGCTTCCAATGTTGCATTGGTGGCCGTTGCTTTTCTATGAAGTGTCGTGTGAATATGGTTTTCCTTGATATAAATACGAGTATCCAGGAAGGTGATCTCGATATTGCTGATCTCATAGGTGAACGTTAATCCGGCCATACTGGCGTTGATGATGTTAAAGTACTCCTGGAATTCGTCTTTGGTTCCGTCCCAAATAATCAGCAGGTCGTCTATGAACCTGATCCAACACATGATCTTGCTTGTGAGTTTGTCATATTCTGGGGCCCAAGCTATTTCCTTTTCCCAATACCCCATCGTAAGACAGGCGTAGTTGGGACTGAATGAAAAACCCATCGAGGTTCCACTGCATTGTCTGTATATTTCTTCCCCGAATAAGAAGATATTTTGTGATAGGCATAGTTCCATCATGTCTAACAGCATTTGGTTATGATTTTTGTACCGGATGTCTCTCTGTTGTAGGAAGTAATTGCATGCTTTGAGGCCCAGGTTATTTTGTATGTTTGTATACAATGATACAACATCCATAGATATTAGCTGATAACTTTCTTGCCATGGGGTGTTTTCTAGTCGTCTCAACAAGTCGTTGGTATCCTGAATGTATGAGCTGAGTTGTGTTACGTGTGGTTTGAGAAAATGATCAATGTAATTAGAGATTGGTTCCAGCAAAGAGCCCTTTGCAGATAGTATTGGTCTGCCCGGTGGTTTGTTGCGATCTTTGTGCACCTTTGGCAGGAAGTATATTGTTGCTGTGATTGGGTGACTGGTTGTGAGGTATTTTTCTTCATCACTGTCAATGAGGTTATTTAATTTCCATTGTCTCAATTTTTCATCTAACTTGATCTTGATTTCTTGGGTTGGATTTGTTCTTAGTCTTTCATAATATTTAGTGTCTTTCAATTGACGGTGTGCCTCGATAATATATGAGCTTTTGTCCCAGATCACAATATTACCGCCCTTGTCGGCCATTTTTATTTCAATTTGATCATCATTGCAAAGGTTTTCTAACCCTTTTCGTTCTTCTTGGGTCAAGTTATCCTGATAGTTGGTTCCCTTGATTTTATAAAGGTCCTGAATTACTGCTTCTTGGAAGGTGTCCACCTTGTTGCCCGGTGGTAATTGGGGATAGAATTTCGATTTTGGCTTCAATTTGCTGATGCCTGCTCCCTTTTGTGTGATTACTTGACTCACAGTTATTTCATCCTCATTCATGGTGTCAAGGTTCAGGAGGGTAGTAAAGGCTTCTGCCTCTCTTACACGCAAGTCTGGGGTTTCTTGACTTGCCATCTGTGTACTCTTGATGTTTTTATGTTTGTTTTCCTCAAAGAATTTGGCTAATTTGATCTTTCTCACATAGAGGTATAAATCAATCCTTGCTTGAGCGATATTCATTTTCTTTTTTGGGCAGAAGTTGATGCCTCGTTTGAGAAGCTTCGTTTCCGTTTCAGTGATTGTTCTTTTTGAGAGGTTTATGATTTGTAACTCATCCATTATTTCCCCTTCTTCTGGCGCATGCTCCTTGTTTCCGTGCCTATCTTCTCGGTTGATTGTTCTGTTCCGGTTGCCCCTTCTTGTCTTCTTCTGTTTGTTGTCCAACGTCGGCCTCTTCCTCTTCCTCTCTGTTGATTTTGTGCGCCTCGGCTCTGTTCCCATTGCCTTTGTTGCAGCACGAGGCGCATATCCCCTAAAAAAGGCATCCTTTCTGTATTTGCTGGTGCCCCTTGTTGTTCTTCATTTCCCTCTGTGGATATAAGTGAGCATGAGGATGAGGCACTGCTTGACAAGTTCGTGCTTCGTTTTTGTGGAGACAATTGTTTGAAAAAGTCATATTTCCTGGAGAAGGTAAAGATACAACCCTCCTCATAGTCCACTGTGTCCCTTATGAATTTATTGTGTTTGCGCTCTCGCACAGTTTCTTCATGTTTTGTTATTTGACTGTCCAGTTCCTCCTTGAACTTAGTCATTTCACTGTTCAATTTCAGTGAGGTGATTTCCTTTTCCATTTCTTTGAGTTCCTCCTGTATTTTGTTTAGGCTGATTTCTATATGTTTTACCAAAATTGCTACCAATCCCAGGGAGGAGTGAAGGATAAATTCACCCCATTCCTCCAGTAGTTCGTTTGATGTGTCCTGATGGCTAGGCATCAGCATTATCCTTAAGCCTCTAGGTATCATTTTTGCCTCCAAATATTTCTGTAATGCAATGAATTCCCAGGACTTGTTAATCTCTTTGCGGCTTAGTTTCTCCCACAATCTCAGTTTACTTTTCACATCTGATTTTTGTGTGTCTGCTTTAGTTGGTTTGTCTCCTTTGTCTCTTTCGACATTGCCCTTTACAAACATCGTCGTTAACATTTCACCTCTTTTTGCTGCCCTTTGTTCCATTTTTGTTTCCAAAACCGCTGTGTAATTTTATATTGTATTTATCGTGGCACGTGGAAAAGCAGAGCCCGTCCTCTTATGCATTAAACAGGTAGGAAAGTTAGTGCGCGCATCATTCTGTGATGATATTGTGCTCGCGCCCTTCAGTTCCCAATGCACAGACGGTCGGCACCAAGCTGACAGGCTTTCCAATTTGTACGTTTTATTAACCGCTCCGCTCTCCCTTAACACAGTCACACGCTTACCTCCTCTTCAAGCGGTGTGTGTGTCCCGAGCTGCGGTAACTTCTTCTCGTCAGCGTTCACTCCGGCTGGGTGAATTTCAATCTTCTCACGCCGGTTCCTGGTTTCCCAGCCCTGCGAGCGCTCAATGTGGGTGCGTTTCCTTACGGCGGAACCTCGCCGTTCAATATTTCTCACTCCTCCGATTTAACGAAAGTAATGGGCGCACACGCGCTGCCTTTCCACAATTAAATTTATTGTTAAATTATTCCAGCATGGAAACAAACAAAACGATCAACGCGTTTCAGTGCTCCTGGCACCTTGCTCACGATCACTTTTTTTACATTTTTCCAAAACTTTTTTCAAAACTTTTAAAGTAACCAATGACATTGGATGTTACCTCACATCCTGTATTGCTCTAGGCATTATGGTATTTGTAGTTTTTAATAAAAAGAGTCTGTTTTGCGAAGTTGGACCCGCTGGTTGAATACTTATACAAAAATAAGCGTTTTTTGTTTATTCATTGCATCATGAATAGTTATTATTTTTAGACCATATTGTCATTATTTACATATTATATTCACTTCGCAAAACAGACTCTTTTTATTAAAAACTACAAATACCACAAAAATGTAAAAAAAGTGATCGTGAGCAAGGTGCCAGGAGCACTGAAACGCGTTGATCGTTTTGTTTGTTTCCATGCTGGAATAATTTAACAATAAATTTAATTGTGGAAAGGCAGCGCGTGTGCGCCCATTACTTTCGTTAAATCGGAGGAGTGAGAATATATATATATATATATATATATATATATATATATATATATGTTTGTATATTTTTGTAGACCAATAGTGAAGCAATTGTAGATAGTTATGATAAAAAGATGTATTTATTTACGCAGTCACTTATATACATGTTAATAACATAGGATAATGTAACTATCAGTAATATGTACATTTGTTAACCAGAATTAAATATTATATATATATATATATATATATACACTTTTTTTAAACAACTATTCTACATGTTTATATAAAGCAATACACATATAGAGGTACATATCTATAGTACAAATATATGCTTATACATCGAGAGATATGTTGTATATTTCTATCTGTTTGCGAATGGTGGTTATGTGGGGAAGAGCCACATCTTGAGTAGTTTTCTAAAGATAAGGTGGTTATCCGTGGATCTTATGTTTGGGGTGAAAGAGTTCAATAGTTTGGCTGCTTGAACAGAGAATGATGTGCCGCTCATTGTTTTTTTCTTGAATCTTGGTATTGTGGGTTGAGCTGCCACTCTAGAGTGGAGGTTCCTTTGTTGAATGTGTTTGGTGATTTTATTCCTGATGGAGAGCGGTCACGTTCAATGTATCGCTTTGTGGGTGATTCAAAGCAGCTTGAACGTGGATCTTCTGGCAATCAGTAACCAATGAAGTGCTTTCAAGGAAGGCAAGGGAGATGTGGTCTGGTGGTTTTATATGTAAGAGTAGTCTGGCAGCCGAGTTCTAAATCCATTGTAGTCTTTTCATCGTCCTTCTCTCAGTAAACTATAACTGGTGAATTTTTATTTTAAAACATTAGTTTTTATATTATTACAAGGCCTAACCATAACTATGCCCGGGCGTAACTTCAATTACACCAGAGTATCAGAGTAATTTCAGTAACTCTGCATTACTCCGTTACATGCAGTTACTAATAATTACATGATAACTCCTGCTCGCGTAAGTATGAGTAACATGAGGGGAAAATATGCTACAGCAAGACCACATTTACCGAGCTGCTGTTCATGCTCGCTATTCATGTTCTACTGCATTTAGTGCTGGTTCGTAGTGTAAAATGCATCCTTTTTGGTGTAAGGGTGCATTTTGTGCTAAGCAAATAGTGCTAAATGCTGAGCGTAAGTTGGGGGAAAATCCTACCCCAAGGGCACATTTAGCACAAAATGAATTCTAGCTCTAAATGCCCATAGTAAGTTGGGAGGAAATCTCACCCCAAGAACACATTTAGCACATGCAAGTGTTTAGCCGGGCCGACCATTCATGTCATGTTGCATTTAGCACCATTTCTTAGTGCAAAATATATTCTTATGCCCATTTTGGACATGGGAAGGAATTTTTGAGCTAAGAAATATCACTAAATGAATAGTCATTCTACTCATTTAATTAGGTGTAATCTTGCAGAATTCTTGGGTAATTCTGTGGGATTAAGCTACACTGAATTACTTGAGTTGCGGCCATCCCTAACTATAATGTCATTTTAACCTTTGTTTGATATTAGCGCATTTCTCGTTTTTTTAACTCCTGTATAACCAACCACATAGAATACCTTTTGACTGTGCGCAGTAAAGGTTTGGACGCAGGGCGTAGCCTGGTGCCAGGCCTTGTGCCCAACTCCCAGCAGGCAGTCAGTGCCCCATTGCTGGCCAACACCATAGTTGTAACACCTACCCATTTTTCTTTTCAATTTTGTATTTGTTGTACTTCAGTGAGACTAAACAGGATGGCTGTGCTGGGTCCCGTTGAAGTACCTTGAGACACGCCGCATGAAATGTGGTTTATTAACTTGGCAATGGGGTGTCCTCTATGACCAGGCCAGAAGCTCCAAGAGGTCAGATACCCTGACCCTAACCCCTTATTCCTCAATTTGATTTTTACTTCAGGACATGGGGAAGGAGTCTGCAACATTTCTATTGATGTTGCGGCCAGCCAATCAAATTCCTCTGTTCTCTGGACCACTCAGTATCGAAGCAGCAGACAGTAAAAAAACTCTGTTGACAAATCAGATTGCTCAAATTGTTTAATTTATAGTACTGCAGGTGTACTGTGGAAGCTGAC
Organism: Lissotriton helveticus; assembly: GCF_964261635.1. Lineage (NCBI taxonomy): Eukaryota > Metazoa > Chordata > Amphibia > Caudata > Salamandridae > Lissotriton > Lissotriton helveticus. Next base: position 1,786,242,734 of record NC_136067.1, read on the forward strand.
GAGCTCGTGGAGAGGCACCTGCGCGCCTTGAGAGGTACTGTGACCTGAGAATACTTTGGCAACCTGCTCAGCAACCCCAAATATTTGATGCCTAATCTTTACTGATGACGGATAATGATCCAGAAACACGTGTATAGAGATGGCCAGTACAACTTTGTAATTACTCGAGACAATCCTGAAAGCACACACGCTTGGTGAACTGCATTGACCACAATGCTCAGGAGCGAATCGCTGGGAGGTGAAGCAGTGTGATCCCACATTGGTTTCCTACTCCTGTGGGATCAACCGTTCACATATCACTATCTTTTGAATGCTAATTTCTCACAAAAAGGCTGAACAGATTTACAAGTCACAAGATCTACTGTCTAAGAGATGATAACGTGTCTGAAAAGATTAAAAAGTGGTAAACAGTGTGACGTTACAAATGCTATACAATGTTGATGGAGTTCCAAACTAGGCTGTTTATGGTTGTAATGTTTTAATATGTCCTCTCTGTCTGTATATGTTTTCCTTTAACTAGGTATTTATAGACAGACAAATGTTTGTTAATTAAATCACTAAGACACTAGTAACTACTATTTGGAATTCAATCTGTAAAGAATATAAGATTGATCTATATGGAAGTCATAACTTATTATCTTTCGGGGGAAAGAATTAAGATGTCTTTTTGCATGTCCGTAATAGGAAATAAGGTTTGATATGTATATGTGTTGTATGTTTGCTATTGATAGGATATTTTTAGGTTTAATCAGGGTCATTATCTCTTCTAAGCTATTTTGGACTGTAAATAAATCAAGATCAGGCGATCAAATGGATCTCTTTCCAGATTACTATCAACTTGAAGCACACTCAATTACATTATCACAAGTGGACATGTTTCAGCCACTATGCTCTCTAGGAGGCTGTGGATGTGTTGGACATTTGAGAATTGTGAATCAATGAATGATTTTTCAAAAGGTATGTAAATCCCAAATCGCAAAATTCTTTGATTTGCAAAGAAATTCTTTTTAATATAATTGTATAAATACACAAATAGATTTCTTTCATCTATGTATTTTTGCACAATAGAAAACAAACTATCTGTACAGACATCTTTTTTTTCTCATACGCTGTCTTGCAGTTTTCTCTTCTTCTAGATGATATATGAGTATATGATTTTGTGTTAGAAGCTGCTCCCCTTTTTAGGTCGAGCCTGTCAATGCGCTTGCGCATTGAGCTTGCGAGAGATATTGGGGCTTAACCAGAGCTTAACCATCAGGCGATTTGATGCTGTGCCCGTGAAAAGCAAGGCTCAATGCGCAAGCGCATTGACCTAAAAAGCGCGTGCACATCAAAGCCACCAGCCTCCCTCCCACAGGCATCCCCCAGTGTGCGCTGCGCCTCAGGCATTTCTCCTCCCCTAATTTATTCACTGCCCACGGCTTTCACTTTGACGGCCGCCAGGCCGTCTCTCGCCTCACGCTTATCACACACCCCCTTCTCTCTAGCACGCTAACACTCATTCCACAGCCTCTCTCCCATTGGCTCTTCACTTATTTTTCCCTTGTTTAACTTATCCCATCCCCTTACTGTTTCTTCTACCCTGTCCCTGTTTTTCCTGCCACCTCCTCTCCGTGCCCCACCCCCCTCCCCCACTACAGAGCGCCCAAAGCAAAGAACCATTTGCCACCCCCTCCCTGCTGCTGCTCTTCCCAGCGCGTGCACTACACCCCCTTTTCCTAACGTTCTCAGCTCCTTGGCGCAGGTCACGGCTGAGCACACAAGCAACAGACCCTCTGTATTGTCCGTTTGATGCTGGCCTCTGGCTTTCCGTCTCACTTGTTATGTTTCATTGCCTGCTTACTCCTATTTATTTAATCTTTTAAACTATCTACACTTCTAAACTCCTGCTACATTAACGTTTTAAATTACAAATTAAAGCTTTCCTCGTGCGTTTTAACCTCTATAGAATCAGAAAGATTTGACTGCCTGTTTCTTTTATGTTTTCACCTACCTCTCTGTTTATTAAATATCCTCCTTCCCCACGTGGTTTCGCAGGTTTGCTGTTAATATAGTTTTACATCATAAATATTTGCTTTCCCGTCCTGTTTCATTTGTGTCCTCCGCCATAAAACCTTTGTCTGCATGTTTCTCTTTAATTTCCACTGCAGCCATGTAATTTCTCATGTTTCCTGCTGATTTAAACTTTTACATTGTAAAAATTGTATTTCCGGTTACATATCCTCCTCCACACAATAATAAAGCTGTGCCTGCATCTTTTCTTAACTTTGAAGCCTTTGCTGCACATTTTGTTATTGTTTTTACTGCTCTCTGGGCTCTTCAACCACCAATGTGTGCCTCTTCTGTTTATCACGTCATTTGTGCCCTACATATTCATTAAAGATGGACATACCTGCTATGTCGTATGCCCGTTTACTCCTAAACATAACACATTATAAATCACAGCCCTTGCCGCCCGGTTTCCACTCCATCCATCCATCCCCCCACTCCATCCATCCCCCCACACCATCCATCCTTCCCCCCCCTCCATCCATCCATCCACCCCCCACTCCATCCATCCCACTCCATCCATCCATCCCACTCCATCCATCCATCCCCCCACTCCATCCATCCATCCATCCCCCCACTCCATCCATCCATCCATCCCCCCACTCCATCCATCCCACTCCATCTATCCATCTCACTCCATCCATCCATCCCCCCACTCCATCCATCCATCCATCCCCCCACTCCATCCATCCATCCATCCCCCCACTCCATCCATCCATCCATCCCACTCCATCCATCCCCCACTCCATCCAGCCATCCCACTCCATCCATCCATCCATCCATCCCACTCCATCCATCCATCCATCCATCCCACTCCATCCCTCTATCCCCCCACTCCATCCATCCATCCCCCATCCCCCCACTCCATCCATCCATCCCCCCACTCCATCCATCCATCCCCCACACTCCATCCATCCATCCATCCCCATCTCCATCCATCCATCCCCCCACTCCATCCATCCATCCATCCATCCATTCCCCCGCCCCACACTCCATCCCTCCCCCACCCCATACTCCATCCCTCCCCCGCCCCACACTCCATCCCTCCCCCGCCCCACACTCCATCCCGCCCCACACTCCATCCCTCGCCCACACTCCATCCCTTGCCCACACCCCACACTCCATCCCTCGCCCTCTTGCCCTGCCTCTCTCTCACCCTGCCTCTATCTCTCGCCCTCTCTCTATCTATCTTTCGCCCTCCCTCTATCTATCTATCGCCTTCACTATCCATCGCATCACCACAGCATCACCCAGGGGCACCACAACATCACTATGCGCTACCACAGCATCACTGAACGCCACAGCATCACTTGTCGCCGCCAGAACATCATTCAGAGCCACCACAGCATCAATCTGTGCAACTATTCAACAACAACTGATTCAAATATGTTCTCTCAATGTTTGAAACTTTATTACAAATGTCACAAAAAATGTTAATATTTCACTTCTGTTCTTGTATTTTCATCACAATAAAATACACTAAACATAATCTTCCAAAAAGTTATTTGCAACAGTTTAAGCTATTGCCATTATAAATTACAATAACTTTTATTTAAGTATTAATTATTGAAAAAAATACAACCCATTGTTATTTTTAATATGAATACATCTAAGTCATGTAAATACAACACATATTGCATTACAAATGCTATAGGTGTCACGTTTGTAAAAGTTAACACTATTGGCATTGTAAATGACAAAGTTATTAATTTCCCTATTTTCAAAACAAAAACATAAATAAAAAATGTGTCATTTACAATACTAATACCTTTAACTTTACTAATGCAAGACATATTGCATTGCAAATGCTTGTTTTGATTATTAGTTATATTGTAAGCCAGAAAGGTTACTGACAAGTGCAGGGCCTGGTTACCAAACTAACCTTTAGTTATTGATTGGTACATTTTCCCCAATGTTTGTAGGACTGGAGTTACAACAGTAAATCTGCCCCTCCAAATATACGCAACTTTTCCAGTGTTTGTGAGTGTGGAGTTAGACAAGCAATTCTTAACTCCATAGGCATTTGTCCTTTTCCGAATGTTTGTGAAACCTGAGGGTAAAATAGTAAATGTGACTCCCTGTTATATGTACATTTTTTATATATAGTGAGAATTGCAAATCTGACAACTTAAACGTAAACCTTTTCTCCTATTTATGTTTGTCTGGAGTTCAAATAGCAAATCCCACCACCCTATGTTTTGTTTCAAATATGTTTGCGAGTTTGTCCTAATATTGTGTTTTTTACTATGTTATTTCTGTTTTGGTGATTTTTTGTTCTAGTTAGAATTTCCAAATGTTTATGTTTAAAATGAATAGACATAAAATCTGCTTTCATGCATAACTGAAAATGCATTAATAAATTATGAATGCTTTTAGATACATTTATATATATATATATATATATATATATTCATATTGTTCCATTTATTGTAAGTGATCTGTTGATAAAGTATAATGCATGCTTTTAAAATTTTGTTTTAAAAAATATGCGATCTATGTTGTAATGGTAAACACTTTTCTGTTAAAAACTGTTTACTATTTAGATATTTTTCTAAGTTGGCATTTCTAAATCTCAAACTTGCTTTCTAATTGCACATGTTTTTATGTTTCTGTAGAGGAAAGTGATAATATATTAAATATTTTTAGAAAACGATATACTTTTTATTTTAGTTTATTCTTTATTATTCAAAAACTGTACTTCTTAATAACGTACAAGAATTTGTAAACGGTCATTTGAATTTGACAATCTGGTAAAGTTTATTGTAGGTTTTTAAAATACTATCCTTTTGTAGTAGATATTTTGGATGTTTTATATTTTTTACATTCAAAATTTTTTAACAAATTCTTTTTCTACTTTACATTATAAGTATGTAATGTTGATATTTTTGCCGTTGATATTTTGACAATATTTTCAGAATACAATATTTTTGTGGCTGATATTGTGAGATACAACTGTTTACTCACTTCACTACTAGGGTAACATATGTCCTTTTCGGCACAAAAAAGGAAGTAACATTCATACAATGAAGGCCTTTAACCTTGTGTGCAGTCCCAAGTAGGATGTACGACAGTACAAAGTATGCCTTTACCACACATGCCTTTACCACACATGCCTTTACAATACTACCTTTACCACACATGGTAAGTGCATTTAAGATAAGTAAAACCCATATAAATAAATAAATATATATATATTTGAATCTACAATATTTTTTAACTATTTTTATTGATACAAGCTCAATTCAAAATACACTTTAGGAATATTATGCCACAGAGATTCCGGCTCTGCATTTAGTTAAAACATATCGACATGAATATAGGTTTTGAAGGATGGTCAACAGTTTGCACTTTCCCTTTCAACCCCCCCGTGAACTTAGAATCATTTTAAATGTCATTTCCCCCAAACTTCCCTTTTTTTTACCCACCCCTAAACCCAAAATTAACCCTTTCCGCTGTATACCACTACCCACCCCCATAACCCTATGTGACTTTTGCCACGTTTTACCACTACCCACCTCTATAGCCTAAAAAAACCCTTACCACCCCATACCAGTACCCACCCCTAACACCTCAATTACCCCTACTGTACGATACCACTACCTACCCCTAAACCCTAAAATTACCCTTACCACCTGTAAGCAATATCCACCGTTATACCCTAACATTTACATTTACCACCAACCACCATTAAACAGTAAATTTAGCTCCTATGCATATATAGGTGTAGGTATCTTAATGCATCTCTCGTTAATATCTTCATTTAAACCCTTAGCGATCGAAGAATGGCAATGTAAAAATGAAAACAGACATGAGTCCACGTGGAGGATAAGACCCTACAGACCTGACATCTAGGGTGCAGAGAGCTACCACACAATAGCAGATTTTATGGCAGTAGAGCCAGCCACATAATCTCCATGCCCACTTGGAGATCCAATTGAGACCATTGCTATTCAGCACAACCCCAGGACCAATTAAGACAACTCACCCTTGAAAGCTGCTTGTACACGCAGCAAATACCCCACTCTAGCAACACACAAATATTCAGAAGTCTAGATGAAGACTTCTGAAATAAGTATACTCATGATCACCACTCTTAAGAACACTACAACGTTCCTGCACATGAAGAGAGTATGCCAGGAGAGTTACGGCTGCATAGATTGATGACTTCGACAGAGTTTTAAGTCAGCTTCAGAAGTACTCAGAGGTTTCCAACATCTCTATCCATGGATTTATGGGTCATTTCATCCAATTCACTGTGGGGTCTGTGCATGTTCCCAAAAGATTACATCTATTTGTGATTTCCTGGGTGTATTTTATTCCGCTAAATGTGATGGCTACTAGACTTCTACACCTCCCAAATCTTCTCGGTCAGGTGAAATTTTACTTTGGAATAAGACATTATGTGGAGGACTGGGTGGAGGTTTGCACAGTATGCAATAGTGTGGGACCCAGCAATGGGGAAACAACTCTGATATCTGCAGAGGAACTCTTCAAGATGACACAAATTAAGGAAACAATTATTGATTTTTAAACACTCTTTTACACCAGTGGCAGGTTGGTCTTGCCGATGATACTGTTTGTGCAAACCAGCAGTAACAGAACTGGGGCTCTTTTGGTGTTAAAACACAGCTGCTGTGAGGGATACTTAATTTTTTTATTTTTATGAAATGCAGTTTTATTTAGCGTGAACTTTACCCAAAGGTGTCAGAGTTCTTTACAAAAGAACCAGGTAAGTTACAAAAGGTACACATGATTGAATATACACACTAACAAGTTACATATTCAATCAGTACTGCAAAAATTAAAGTTAGCAGTGTTAGGTCAATACAGGTATAGAATACATATTTACAAAGTTGACCTCATATGAGTGCCAGGCGGCAATAAGGGTCATTTGTTCCTGGGAGTACCTTTGGAAGAGAAGAGTTTAAATATCTGTCCGGAGACAGGCAGTGGTTCAGGGACGGAGGAAGTGAGTTCCAAATTCTAGCCGCATTACCTGAGAAGGATTGAGCCATAAATCCTTCCCTTTTGAAGGTAGGAGGTTCGAGCAGTACTTGTGCTTGTTGCAAAGATCCATAAGTTAATGAAACACATGATTTGCCCATTTCCACGAGACAAAAAAAAGCTGCATCACCCTACTCTGTTGGCAGGTAATGGAGAAAGAAAAGGCAACAAAAATGTTTGCAATCATGTATTTGAAGGTATATTATGCCCTTGACGCCCCCATTCGAAGTCCTAGCAAACTCAGTTAATAGCCTTATCTGCACAAAGCACACAGCTTCCGGTGTCGGTCAGCTGCGGTGTATTTGAGGTTTTGCTGCATTTCTTGAAGCCTTATATGTACCTTATATTATCATGAAGTGTGTCTGTTAGGTGTAAAACACTGGCTGCGTCTTGCGAACAATGACGTGACCGGCACGAATAACCAAGATGACCCATAAAATAGGGTATAGAGTATAACCTAGATCTTTATCGATAGACTGATAAAGGACTATATGGTGTGTACTCACCCTAAGGCCAAACCTTTACGGCTTGGTAACTGTCAATTAAAAAGGTTATCTCTGCATTGCACGTTCATGATAAAGCAAACAACAACAAAGTCAGAAGTTTAACTAACAAAATATCCCACTAACAGGAAAAGGGAAACCCGTTTAAAAAAGCATACTTCCGGGTTCCCATAAAGTAGGGTACAAATGTGGAACGTATAAAGATTTACAACTCAGGCATCAATTAAACTGGTACCTTTGAATAACCATCAATTATTTTTGAAGTACCCGACACTCACCCAGAGGGTCTCTTTATACCTCTACAGTCGACAGACAGTCGATGTTTTATTGAACAAACAAAGCAGCATTTTTACCTTTTGCTGGGGGAAGAGTTCCAGAGAGACGAGGGGGGCCTGCACAGTCCCTGCCAGTGCGGTCCCTGGTCTGGGCAAACACAGGGTGTCAGGTTCAATTACTAGCAGCCCCGCACTTTTACCAAACACTGTACTCTCACAAAGTGCATTGAAACGTAACTGAGGCAGAGCCGTGTCATCTCCCAAACAACCGCACTTGAGCGAGGGAATCTCACGGAAGGAACGCGGGGCCGCCTTTATATTCATGGAACTGGGATTGATTCATGACAAATAACATGGCAGTGACAGACGGGTTATTTATTGCAAAGACGCACGTTGCACACACCGCAAATCACCCTGCTCCAAGCAAAGTGTGTGGATTGGTTGAGGGGGAGGAACAAGAGAGATGGTGGGAAGATGGAGACGGGGAAGGTGGGAAATGGGGAAGAGAGGAGACAAGATGGGTAAGAGGAAGTGAGGAGAGGGATATGTGGAAAGAAAGGAGTTGGGGAAAGGAGGAGAGGTTGATGGTGAAGGGCTGGGAGGGAGATGTGGAAGAGAAGAGAAGTGGGCAGGAATGTAGGAGATGGAGGGAATGGAGCAGATGGGATGGAGGAAACGGAGAGAGATATAGGAAGGGAAAAGGGTGATGGAGAGGGGAGAGTGAGATGAGGATAGAAGAGGAGGAAAATAGGGGAGGGAGTGGAGGAAAATAGGGGAGGGAGTGGAGGGAAATGGAGAGGGAGAAGAAAGATGGGAAGGCAATGGAGGAGAGTGAGGGCAGGAGACCGAGGAGAGGGAACGGCAGACTGGGAGATTGAGGCGAAAAGAAAGAGATGGGAAGAAGTAATATAGTGTAGGAGTGAGATGGGGGAAAAAAAGGAGGCCAGTATGTAAGGGGAGACAAAGGGCAGGGAAGTAGGTAAAAAATAGTGGTGGAGATTTGTGAGAAGAATGACAGGGAAGGTTTTTGGAGAAATCAACACGAAAGAAGTGAGGAGGGAGAGTCTGCAAATGAAAGACTAAAAAGAGAGAGATGAAGGTGTGAAATTACATTAACGCCCTGGATACCCAGCAAGCTTCTTTTCTGGAGGATTTTGAGGGTTCTAACTTGCCTCCCATTATCTTCGAGGAACACATGGACTTGAAATAGATGATAAGGAAAACCACGTTACCGGGCTTCTTCAAATTCACAACACGGTATGGTTCAGATGAATTAGGAATGCATGAAAGAGCGACAGCTGAAAAAATGGAAAAGAATGCAAGAACACACTTCAACTGTGTCATATCATAGACAGACTTCTCCAACGAGTAGATCGTGACCTAATGTCACAACCCCAGGTAGCTTAACCATCTCTCCTGTGTGCAGCACAGCCTACTAAATTAGATGTTTTTGTTTAATTGAATGAATACATGTATACGAAAATGAACAAGTGTGTATTCGAAGAAAACATTTGACTATTTCCAGAACTGTTAATCAGATGTTTGAAGAAAAATGGTTGAATTTCCGATTGAATTTCCCCTTCTGTCATTCCAACCACTGAGTTGGAATACTTGAAGGTGAGCATGTGCTTTACCAATACATATTTATTTTCGGTTCTATTTAAAGCTAATAGTGGATAAATCATGCAATGTGGGGGAAACTTGTTGCCTTGAAAAATTGCAGCTTTGGCTGTTATGTATTACCCATTTAGAAGCATTTCAAAATGATAGAACATTTTATACAGTACTGCTGACATTCCTGCCTCCTTAACTGAGGTGACCACTAATGTAATCTTGTCTTATGTGGTCATTATTACAACATTAATAATATTAGGGGCTCGTGATACTTTTCATTGAAGATAAGTAGCTCATATTACAGAAGAGGTTGGCGACCCCTGTCTTAGAAGCATAATGGAAGCAACAGGGCCTTATTGCCTTTCTGATACTAATGCCATGGGCACAATTATGCATCTCAGTAGTTAATATATTTTTATTAGCAGATGGAAACAAGAAGGATTTGCTTCCAATTTGGTTACCTGTGGTAGAGTAGCTCAGATTATTATATTATTTTATCTGTTTGGTTCAAAATGTTAAAGTCTGTTCTGCTTTCAATGATCATCCAATACAAGTACCAGTGAGCAAGAGATGCTTAGACGTTCCTCCGTAAGGTAAAAATGAACAATGCCGTAAAGCACTGCAACCTCCACAACATTCTTTGAAGTAAAATTTCAGGACAGTACGGAAATGCAAGTAACATAGGGCATGGCAAACATTTAAATAGTTATATCGGACCTAATCATTAAAGATACAATGCTTAAAAAATAATGATAATTATGAAGTAAACTTCAAGAAATTCTACTTGCTGACCAAAGGGCAAACATAAGTCAACATGTGTAGACCAACCAGCAGCATCAAACTGAGTAGCAAAAATGGTAAGTAGTCCAAATATTTAAAAACCAGAGGAAACAAGAAACATCTACATTAAAACTTGGTGTTGTGAAATATGATACAACATCTGTCTTTCTCTACTAATAAGTGGTATGGGATTTCGATGAACTGGCAATCACTGCGCCCTCGACCCTTGGAAGCTCCAAGGGTCATTTAATTGTCATTCATGTAGTTTCTGTCTCCTAAATAAAGAAGAAAATAAGGTTTAACATGTGTTCCTCCTCTTGGTACAGAGCCCTGAAATTGATGATTTGTGTATGATCAGGTGCACCATTTCTAAGTGGATCCTGAAGAGAAGAATTTGTGTGGGAGTGTTGTTGTGACTCGTTGTCTGGTAATGGAATCACTGGCAGATGAGCCCCATGGAGAGCAGCAGCATGATGTATTATCAGGCGAGAAGGTTGGAGTTCTATGTTAGGGCAGAGATGAGTGCCTAAATCAGGTTCCAGAGCAGAACCAGGTATGCGGAAGGAAGCATACAGCAATCATAAAAAAAATGGCTGGGCTGAAGTGCGGGGACTAGAAAACAGTGCTCGCACATTTCGGTTAGGTGGATGCCAGATGCAAGGTAGGGGTAGAGGAAGAGGTTAACGGCACTTGCTGGAGGGGACATTTGTGCAGGACTAGAGTAATAGGGATGGAGGAGTAACACTTTGATAAACAGTTGCCACTGAATTGACCTTCAACTTATACTAAAGTATGTGACAGAGTTTCCCCACATATTCAAAATTTATGATGCACCACATTCCAAGCTGCGCAAACTTGTACATTACTATTATGGGTAGGAAAAGTAGAAAGGATTGTTGTAGGAGTGTAAAGATAGACTGGTTAATGCACTATGCACTTTATTCTTTCTCAATGAGCTCCTATCTCTTACCACTGATAAGAACAATGGGGAGAATGGAATTGCTTGACAGTTCGGAAAATATGGCAGCTAATTGATGATGTATGATGGAATTTACTCAAACACGAAATTTTTAATTACTGTACAGGATTTTATTACTGCTTTTATCTGTGTGGATTTTAACATGTCATTTTAACATTGTTGTGATCTATTTTTCTTTGCACTTACTGGGCCATGTTGGCCGTAATAAAGAACAACTTAGTTGCCACTCCATCAAAGTCTCTAAGCAATGTGAAAAAAGACTAATGCGCCCACCCTCAACAACTCCTCAACACCACTCAGGCTGGATTCAACCTAACGACAGCACAGAAACTCCTCTCTTGGTCACCATAGATGAAATCTGCATGATCCTCAACAGAGGAGACACAACGGCCCTCATCCTCCTGGTGCTCTCTGTAAAATATGACATGTCCCCCACCTCATCCAATGCCTGCACAATATCAGACTTCAAGGACCCACACTCCAAGGGTTCTGTTCCTTCCTGACTAGCAGGGCTCAGTCAGTCCGTCCAACACATTTCACTGGTGGGGGCTCCTCCGCTAAGGCGGAGAAGCATCGCCCCACTGCTTTTAAGCAGGGTGACCAAAGAAAAACTAAAATGATAATAACTCAATGTTATTATCATTTTGTTTCAAGCTGCTTTGTGGGCGGGCAGGGCTGCTTTGCTCCCAGAGAAGGGAAGGGGAGGAGTGGTTTTCCCACTCCAAATGTGTAAGAATGCTTGGCCAGCCCTCTGGGGCCGACAAACAGTCATTTGCACTTTGCATGTTCTCCACACAGGTTGCATTACAGCCTGAGTGAAGAACATCCCCAGGCCCCTAATCCCCATCTGAGCGCCGAACCACAGCTCTCAGACCAATCACAATGCTGCATTGGAGCATTGTGATTGCTCAGAGGAGCCTGGGTGCTTACCAATCACAATGCTGCATTGCAGGGTTGCGATTGGTCAGGGGAGCTTGGTTGTGCTTCCTGGTTCCTGTTCCTGACCTGAGTCTGATGGAGCAGAGATGCAGGGCGTGGCGATAAGGTACGTTATTTAAAAAAAAATGACATTCCCCTTCCTCCTTCCACTCCCCACGAACTGCCCTACCACCCCCAATTCATGCCGGCCGCCACTGCCTTTCACCTCAGAACCTCAAGACCTTATCTACAGATATTCTTCAACACTTACATGCTCCCCCTTGCCAACATCATTAGTTCAAACAACATCAATGTCCTTTCTTACACGAATGACACACATATTATTCTCTCCCTCACAGACAAATCACCCAGCACCTGTAACAATTTCAATGCATGCATGATCGAAATTGCCGCATAGATAAAGACCAACTATCTGAAGCTGAACACCGGCAAGACAGAAATCATAACCTTCAACAAGCGCCCATCTTTGAGGTCTCCAACTTATGGCCTACAGAGCTAGGTACCAACATCCAACCCCCACCCACGCCAAGAGCCTAGGGATCATCTTCGACTGCAAACGCAACATGACCGCCCAAGCCAATACCATCACTGCCTCAGTCTTCCACTCTCTAAAGATACTGACAAAGATCTTATGGCTATCCTAGGAAAACCATCACCCACACTCTAGTCACAAGCAAGCTGGACTACAGGAACACCTATGCTGAGATCAACAAGCAACTCATCAGGAAACAGCAGACCATTCAGAACTCTGTGGCGAGAATCACTCTCAACTTTCCACACCACAAACACGTCTCACCTCACTTCAAGGAGCTACAATGGTTATCCATACACAAACGAGCACAGTTCAAACTTTTCACCCAGGTTTGTACTACGTAACTCTGGCCTGGCGAAGCTCAACAATCACACCTCGTTTCACAAAACTTACAGGCACGTCTGCTTGGCTAGACTCCTACTTGCACACATCCCACACATATAGAGAACCAGACCCAGAGGCTGACACTTCTCCTAGATCACTCCTACAGCGGGGAACAACTTGCTGCTACACTTCTGAACATCTTCCTCACTTCTTGAATTCCGCAAGAAGCTGAAGACTTGGATTTTCAAATAGTCTTTCTTGGCCCTAGGCAGGCTAGACTCAACCTTGCTCAGCAACAGGATACCCTCCCGGGTGATAGTGACCTTTAAAACTCAACCCTATTACAAACTAAATTCCTTCAATGTTGTTTGCGTTCAACCATTTTAGCTTATGAATGGAGTTGAGCAGCTTCAGGATGTCCTCTCTGTTTAAAATGTTCTGTTGACCCTTCGAAATATATTCAGGGGTTAAACAAAAGAGAGCACAAGCTTTCATCCTTTTTTACAATACTCTCTTTAGAGCTCTAGAAATGAATGGCTAATGCAGATTGGTTACTAGTGTTTGCAGAGATAAATTCAGAAATCTGGCGAGATGAGCAGGCTTTTAACGGGAAATAAAGACTACAGAGGTTTGGGAACATAAAGAGTAAGTGTAAATGGCTGACTACAGCGTTCATAATATGTGAGAAAGATTGGCGTTATCTTTCCCCATTGGTTCGCTGGCAACAGAGGGGTTCACCTTTCTACTAGGCTAGGCACTACAGTATATTTGGGCTTGAGTATCTTTAATTGTAATCTATGGTCCAACATCAAAGAAGTACTTTGAAAGTTAGGCTTTGGGTTTGATATTCATGCCACTGCTGACTGTTCTGAACTTGTCTTAGTCAGAATTGGTAGTGAAAACTGCCTAATGATAGTAGGGAGGTCAGGTGGCTCCAAAGCCTCTAGGTTTAATGACATACGTGAATTTGAAAAAGATTTGTACTGGACTGTTACTATATACTTTCCATGTGATGAAGCCACAATGCTCGGTACAGTACTGAGGGAGTCTGCATTTACCTGCAGTGCTGTGACGTTTTGACAGATACAAAACATTTTATTAGTTCTGAGGTTCAGGTGTGAGTTTGTGAGAGAATTAACGAAGCTTTTGGTCTTGTTTCCTGGTTAGTGTGTTTGATTCCTGAAAGATTTCAGATGGAGCTACCGGAGGTTGATTTATGATTGTTCTTCTCATGGTTGAGAACACCGAGTTCCATAGGGACTTCAGGGGAAGGTCAGACGAAAATTGCACTTTTCACCAACTTTACAAGTGAGGAACATAATAAAGGTAAGTCAGACACTTTATCGATGGTGGCACAACAACATTAAGACGACGACCAAATCTAGATTCTGCCATACTAGAAGAGATAGGCACACATAGATTGGAGATCCAAGTGTAAATTGAGGCTACAACGGAGGCTAAAGTCTTTAGCAGTTTTACCTGGACCTCCAGTTTTTCCAATTGGTAGTTTAATGCAGAAGTTGTTTTCTCCAAAGATTGGCAAAGAGAGGACATGTTTTATTTAGACTAATCTGAAAATTATATTGTAGCCCTCCTGTTTAGATGGGAAGGACCATGACTGATTATCTGAAAGGTCAATCCAGGACTTACTTCACAAATATTAGCTGGTAGAACCTTAAACAGATTTGGTGTGATGGACAATGTGGCTTGCTGTTAGACTGCTAAAGTTATTAATGAATCCTGCAGGAATATTATTGGCACTAGCTCTGAGCATATACTGTGAGAAGGGAAATGAGAAGACTAGTCAAGAGTGCCAAATGGACAAAATGCATGGGCAGCGCATTCTACTGAGACATGTATTACTGCCCGGACCACTGAGGTTTTGTTAGGGAATGAGTAATTACCGTCCAATTTGGTCTTTGGCCTGTATTATAGAAACAATTTCTTTCATGCACAGAGCTTTTGTTTACAAAAGAAGACAAATTATTCATTATGGAGCCTGACTTAAAACTATTGATGGAAAAATGAGAGGTTTTATTTTTTATGTCTGTGGTTAGAAAAAAAACATCTGGACTTCCTTATTTGGAGGAGTGGGGTGAGTGTCGCCGGTGATGTTTGCGGCAATCTGAGCCTTAGGGTCGGACTTCTGGCTAGAATCTTTGTGCAATTCATGGGATTCAGAGACCTCAGACATCTGGCATGGGTCATAGTATAAGCATACTGTAAGTAGCTGTTGGAAATTTAAGAAACTCTAGCAATTTTCTGCTCCACCTCGACCCACAGTATTGAAATTATCAATTTAAAGTTAGTCCAAGCTACATAAAGGGTGACTATCAGTATAAATTAACAGAAAGGCAATTCATAGACAACAATAAGACAACAATAAGTAGACTGACTTTGCTGGCAGAAAGAGAGCTAAAAGCAAGCCAGATAGGATGAGCCACCAGGCTACTAATTACCAACAATCGAGCTGCTGACTGACGGACCACTGGTGCAAGGCCATCAGGTTGAGGCGGGATGCCTCCAGCCACCCTGCCACATGCCCAACCACTCCCAGGTCTGTAAGGGAGGAGGGGGGTTGGCCTAACGGCTAAGGCGCTCGACCTCGGACCTGGGGATCTGGGTTCGAGTCTCGGTAACGACGTCAAAAACCCCCTGTGATTCTGGGCAAATCACTTAATCTCCCCGTGCCTAAAATGAAAGTGTGTCCTCATGTAACGTAACTGGTGCTATGTAAAGCGCTCTGATAACTGATTCGGTTCGGTTCTAGTTCGCGCTATATAAAACTCTGCAAAAAAAAAAAAAAAAGAACATAGTGGCGGCAAAGGGTAGCCCGCACTGTAAAAGTGATGCAGTGGTGTAAGGGTGTGGCAATGTGGTGTACACCTTACAGTGACGGTGTCCAGTGTACACCGGATGCTTTCAGATGGCAGTGTTTGTTCCAGCTGCTGTTGAATAAATAGCGTCACCAGGGTTTTACTAGATCCTTACAGATATGTCACAGCTGGAAGCTAAGAAAACATTTCAGGGATCACGGCTGGAGAGGCGAGCTGCCTCCAGCTGCCCTGCCATATGCCCAAAGGCTCCCAACTCCATATATGACGAGGACATAGTAGAGGCAAATGGTCGTCAACTGCAAAAGTGAAGCAGTGGTGTAAGGATGTGGCACTGTGGTGTACAGCTTAAAATGGCGGTGTCCAGCGCCCACTGTCTGCTTTCAGATGGCAGCGCTTGTTCCAGGTGTTGTTGAATAAAGAACGTCACTATAGTTTTACCAGGGCCTTACAGATGTATCATGCCTGGAAGCTGAAAACCGTTGTAGAAGCACAGCAAAATGAGAGGCAAGGACTGCAAAGAGACGCTGGAAGCTACCAATCACCTAGGCAGAGATGAGCATACAGCAACAGCAAAGCAGCACACTGTGGGCAGACCTTTGGAAAGCATCCAATGAAGTAAACAGGTTTAAAAATTCCCCGCATGTGAACCAACTTTTTCTGATTTGTCGCAATTACCCTTCTGCAATGCTGAGAGGATAATGTGACCACTGTACAGCAACAAGAGAGATTCCACTAAATTAATCCATAGAAACAACCCACATTGTTCATTCTAATGTCTTTTCAGAAATTATGATATTGCCCAACTAAACAAAGTACAGGAAGATAGATTACTTCAACCACCTCCTATTCTTAAGTTACCCAGCGATCGGATTTGGTGTACCAGGAGCAATGCAACTAAAAAGATGGCAAGTCACACAGGTTTTCAAATTATCAAAATATTTCTATAAACTCTCTCCTGTCAACGTTTCAAGAATCAGCCCTTACAAACTATGACCACGAGAAATCACAATCAGAGAAATGCTGAACATGAGCAAATAAATGGGGCAAGGCTTAACACCTAGTGGTTGCAACATGTATGATAGATGAGACAGTCATATTACCTCGAAAATGTTATTTGGGGCATGTGAACGATGAAAAGACAGCAACACGTTTAGCGCAAAGATCAATAAGAAACATTAGGAGAATAGGTGGATAAGATGAGGGGTATAAAAGAACCTCCCTGAAAAGGACTGCTGCACATTGGCTATGGGCATCAAAGCATGGGGAAATCATGATCAAAATAGTTTGAACCATGCATACTCCGTTGGAATGTTATGATACATCATTTCATTACTACCTTTAAGTGACTGGATAATATATGGATGTTTCATCGTCTTGATATGAATGCAAAAAGGAGGGAATGTTGACATTGTTCAAAACAGGCATCTTAACATTTCAGATTTGACCTAGGTTTAAGCCTCTGCCAACCCAGAATCTGAAGGACAACATGTAACCCCCAATTCTTTCCAGAAGATAACTTAGACATTCGCTTATTATGTTAAGGGTTTGAATACCCTCAGAAGAGAATGGGGTACAGAAGTGAAATTGATAATAAGAGCACCTCTGTGATATGCTTCCGAGAGATAGATCTAAGCAAATGGGACAAGTTTATAATGAGGCACAAGAAATCATTGGAATACTGTTTATCCTCAGATATTTGAAAATATTTGAGAAATAATATGCAGACTAAGCATCAAGCTGAGAATCTGGTTATCATTTAGTGTTAGAGGTTTATTTAAGGAAAGGATGGTCGATTCAGATGAATACATGGAATATTCATTTGTTTTGTAATATATCCACTAAATGAGATTTAGGATGTGTTATTTAGAGACCTGTCCCTTTAGTTTACCTCCTTTAAAGAAGAGAACGAAAAACTAGACAGTGATGTTGATACAATGATCCCTTCAGATGGATAGTTCCTAAAGGAAGGGTGGGTTTGAATGACCACCTTGCAGATCTAAAATCCTTAGGAGATACATCTGTGATTTGTAGCTAATAAATGGATGGAGGGCACGCCACTTAACCAATAGAGGAGTAAGTCTCCTGCCTCTGGATTTTCACAAAGAGTAACTTCACATCAAAGATAAAGACAATGGCAGCAATATAACCATATCATGCACATCCCTTTTAATCTACTTCGATCATGCCAAAGTACAACTTGAACTGACTTGGATGGAAGAGCAGGGGACCAAAGCTAGAAAGTAGAAGCTTCTGCTTTAGTTATTGAGGGATTCAGTAATGGCAACAAAAATAGAAAATTACTTGGACCAGCACTTCCAGATCAGCGATGACAAGGTGCCAACCACAGAAGAGTGGAGGATGCATGTAAGGTTTAAGTCTCACTAAGGCCCTGATGAAGGCAGGGAAGACAAATGAAGTAATATTCGAAAGAAAATCAAAACAAACTGAAGTGTATAGAGGTAATGACTCCTTTAGACATTTAAGAAGGAAAGCTAGGATTAGAGCTGGGATCAAAAGTGCAGATGGGATGGAAGGAGCACCACTTGGGCTAAAGCACCTCAAGTTTGAACAACTAGACAGATCACCTTTTATCATTAAATTAAAAGCCTGACTATAGAAATCACAAACACTCACTTTTAAAAAGCAGGAACTGTACTAAATAGCAAGCAATGATAACAATTATAAGGCTATTACAACAATCAAGAACGAGTCACCAGGGGGGGGGTGGCTTGCAGCCGTGAGGAATGGCTGCGTTTTAGACCGGCTCCTCGGCCCTCGCCTGTAAATCCACCCTAAATTCAATCCAAAAGCTGCGATTTCGACCCCTGTGACCACCTAAGGGGTCGACGAAAGAACCGACCTGACGCTGAGCACATTTCCAGACTCCTTCGCCGTGCCACCCTCGAGATCGCTCCCGTCTCGGAGCCTGCACCGGCGCGAGGCAAGATGGGGGCCCGGCCCGTGATGCATCGAGGGGCCTAGAACTCTCCACATTGCCCGGCCCGCCGGAGTGAGTCCCAAGTCCTGGGTGCCGCCGGAGCTCCCGGCTGCTCCCGAGCGCTATCGGGCCAACTCTCACCTGCCCTACGCCGAGTGGTGACGGCCCGGGGCTAAGGACCTGGATAGCCCCTCCCGTCGGTCACAGTGCATAGGCGAGTCCCCGGCTTCTTGGCCTACCGCCGGGACTCGCTCTCTTCTCCCGCCCCCGGCCAGTTGCCATCATCGAGGAACGCCCGCTGCCCCCCTTGCTGAATGAGAGCCCCCCCTCCGGTGCCTCCGATATCGACGTACAGACTTCGGCGGCTATCACGTCGCAAGGATTGCATTTGGGCCCTTGCTGGAGACCACAGACGGAGGACGCGCCAGGGTCACTTCACTCTCCTGGCCAGGCTCCGGTGAGTCAGACCGCCAGACCCTGACTAGACTTTCTCCGACTACCAGGGTTGCACCGAGTAGCCACTGGTGCGCAACTGTGGCCCCCTTGAACTGTGTGGCGATTGCGTGATTGCCCCCATCTCCGAATTTTGGACCTGAGCCGCAGCGCACCGAGCCCACCTTGCGCAGTTGTAGACGGGGAGAAACAGATTGCTGCCTGCAGAGACTCCACGTGGCTCCTATGTGCCGGCGATAACGACGCTGATCGTGTCCCCTCTCGCAAGACACGTGCACCGAATCGTGTGTGCCACCCCAAAGGATACAGACACTGCCTGTACTGCTGCACCCCATTGACCCCCTGGCCGGTTCTGACTGGCGGGGCTTGGACACGCGCTCGTGGGCCGCACATCCACCCTGAGACCTCAAGATGGCAGGAAATAGGAATAATCGACCCGTCACCCAGAAACAAATCACTAAATTCACCTGGACGTCCAAGGGAGAAAGCAAGGGCCGGTCATCTGAGGGGGACCAATCAGCTGCACCTTCCTCCCCTACGACGAAATCCCTAACACTTGAAGACGTAATGGAGGCTATCGCTGGCGTACGTACATCCCTGGAAACGCGCATTGACTCCGTTAACATTGAAGTCACCCTCCTGCGTGCGGACCTCCGAAAAATGGACTCTAAAGTCAAAGATGTGGAGGTGAAAACCACCGCCCTTATTGACGACGTGTCGACTCTGCAGCAACAGATGGACCAGATGAAAAAGCAACAGCTCCTCATGGGAGAACTCCTGGATGACTACGAAGGCAGATCAAGACGCAACAACATTCGCATCCTAGAAGTTCCGGAACGAATGGAGGGGCAGGCGGCGGACCTCTTCGTGGAGGACCTTGTCCAAAAACATCTTAAACCTAAAAGACTCTCCACGTACTTCCCCATCGAGTGGGCCCACCGTGTCCCTGGGGGCCTCCCGAAGCCGGGGGCTCCTCCACATCCCATTATAGCCAGAGTCTTTAACTTTCGCGACAGGGACTCCATCCTCCAGACAGCCCGCACGGGAGGACCTCTACGCCTGGAAGATGCACATATCACGTTCTTCCCGGACTTCACGGTGAAGGTGCAGGCCCGAGGACGTAGCTTCCTTGAGGTTAAAAAAGCCATGCGCGACAAAGACATTACATACTCCATGCTCTTTCCTGCGAAACTCCGTGTAGAAGCAGAAGGCAAGACTTGGTTTTTTGAGTCTCCAGAGATGGCCTGGGAGTGGCTGGAAGGGTGGCGCCAAGTTGGAAAATCGAACAACAACCGTGATGGCGCCGGAACGAGTGAACGTCGCAACCGCCCCCCCGGACCAAAGAGAAGACCCGCCGGAGGATGGACTAACTGATCAGTGAGACTATCCACATGGAAAATGGTGAACAATGACCTCCGCGACCAATACTGCCTCGGACTGCCTTGATCGGGGCGGTAACGTTGTAAAACTGCCTTGTGACTCCTGATCCTAGATTTCACAAGTGGTCCTGTTGTTTCCACGGGACGAGACGCTCTTCCAAACCGTATGTCATGTTCCTTTATGATATGTCACAATGTACAGGTCAGTTACGAAATGTTATAGATCATTTGTTATGCTATGATGCTTTAAGGCGAGGGCCCCCACGGTTCACCAGATACCCCCTTCATGTTTGGGAGGGCGACAGGCACTCTGCCTAGTTGGGGAGTGGATAGTTTTAAATCTGCGGGCAGGGGAGCAGGGCGGGTTGGGATGGGGTTGGGGGGAGGTGAGGGGTTGTTCTTGTTTTGCTTTGTTGTAATTTTCGTTCTTAGCAGAGTCCTTTCTTACAGCAGTCCAGGCTCTATGCCAGATTTAGTGATGACGTAGCACGCTTTCCTTCCACACCTAGTGATTTCGCGGCCCCCGAGGGTCCAGACGCCTTTTGCCCCTACTGCTCAAGTCCACTTGAGACGAAATATCCTACCTCTTTTATCTCATATGTACCTCCATCATGACGTCCACCATTAATCCGCAGACCCTATCTAGGTCCCTTACCATCATGTCGTGGAATGTGAATGGACTTGGTCACAAAATAAAACGTGGCACGGTCCTTCAATTCCTACGACGCCATTCTCCCAACTTAGTTTTATTACAGGAGACGCATCTGGTGGGCAACACATGCCGGGCACTCCAGAGAGGGGTTATAGACTGCTGGTGCATGCGGGTTTCTCATCTGGATCACGCGGCGTTGGGATCCTTGCTCGGAAAACCCTGGCACTCACAGATATAAAGACTTGGGCTGACCCTCTGGGCAGATTTGCGTCGGTCAAGACCTCTTGGGAGGGGCGTCCCTTGAATCTTGTATCCGTATACCTCCCGCCGACTCTGTGTCGGGACTCCCTTCGGGAATTAGGGATTCGCCTGGCGACCTTTCCTATAGGAACACTTCTCGTAGGGGGCGACTTCAATATGACAATGGACGACCACCTCGACAGAAAACCCACACGCCGCTCACATAAAACCTGCACGGATCTTTCCGAATTCGCTCATGCCATGGGCTTGTAAGATATATGGAGATCCCACTACCCCGCTACCCCCTACTTCACACACTACTCTAATGCACACAACAGTATGTCCCGTATCAACTACTTCTTTTGCCTGACATCAGATATCGGATTCTTTACCCATCCCAAGGGTCTTCCCCGTGGCATCTCCGACCACTCTCCCATCAGTGTAGAACTGACATACTATCGTCAAACCACCCGCGGCCCCATAATTATTAATCCTTGGATTTTGCAAGTCCCAGACATCAAAGAAGACTTGATTGAACATACCGACTTCTACTTCACTGAGAACGTAGGTTCGGTTCAATCGGCAATAACTATATGGGAGGCGTATCTGGCGGTCATCAAAGGCAGATCATTATCGCTTAAACTAGGCTATCTCCGGCAACGTAATGAGCAGATCCTACAAGCCGAATCAGACCTCCTCCAAAAAGAGTTGGCCCACAATACATCCCCCTCGACAGAGTCGGCCCTCAGACTCCACGCGGAACAGCTCAACTATCGGGCTCTAGCGCAAGAAAAGACACAGGCTCGACTACTCAACACGCGCCATCGAATATATGAACACGGCGACCGAGCCGGGAAAATGTTGGCCTGGCTAGAACGTCGCGAACAGGGGGCGAGATGGGTTTCCTCTATCACGCGGCCAGATAGATCGGTGACCTCTCACCCGCAGGAGGCTGCGGAGACATTCGCTGACCACCTGGCGCACATCTATACTGCCGGGGCGATTTATACCGCGGAAGAATCTAGACAACTTCTCACGGAGATGCGCCTACCGACGCTCTCCGAGACTGACCGAGACATGCTCGATGCTGACATTACGGATTTTGAAAGAGGGGGGTGGTGATGGACAGAGTTTCTGAATGATGCAGAATACTCTTACCAAGTCAAGAGATCATGGTTTTAATCCATCACCGTTTTTTAGCTCACTGCACCATCCCAGCTCAGAACCTGGCTATATGCATATTAGTCTGTTCCTGTCCCAGTGCATGATGGGAACAGGGCAAACCAAACTACCAAGCCAATTCTTGTACTGGGAAGGAAGCAAGCTCCCGGGGACCGGTTTCTGGCATCACAGCCTTCTTCGGCCCGGTTTGCTTGAATCCTGATGGTGCAATGAGCAAGGGACTCACGTCTGAGTATACCCTCCCACACATAGTGTGGATAAAACCGATTTTGAAAAAGGGGCCTGGTGATGGACAGAGTTTCTGAATGATGCAGAATACTCTTACCAAGTCAAGAGATCATGGTTTTAATCCATCACCGTTTTTTAGCTCACTGCACCATCCCAGCTCAGAACCTGGCTATATGCAAATTAGTCTGTTCCTGTCCCAGTGCATGATGGGAACAGGGAAAACCAAACTACCAAGCCAATTCTTATACTGGGAAGGAAACAAGCTCCCGGGGACCGGTTTCTGGCATCACAGCCTTCTTCGGCCCGGTTTGCTTGAATCCTGATGGTGCAATGAGCAAGGGACTCACGTCTGAGTATACCCTCCCACACCTAGTGTGGATAAAACCGATTTTGAAAAAGGGGGGTGGTGATGGACAGAGTTTCTGAACGATGCAGAATACTCTTACCAAGTCAAGAGATCATGGTTTTAATCCATCACCGTTTTTTAGCTCACTGCACCATCCCAGCTCAGAACCTGGCTATATGCAAATTAGTCTGTTCCTGTCCCAGTGCATGATGGGAACAGGGCAAACCAAACTACCAAGCCAATTCTTATACTGGGAAGGAAACAAGCTCCCGGGGACCGGTTTCTGGCATCACAGCCTTCTTCGGCCCGGTTTGCTTGAATCCTGATGGTGCAATGAGCAAGGGACTCACGTCTAAGTATACCCTCCCACACATAGTGTGGATAAAACCGATTTTGAAAAAGGGGGGTGGTGATGGACAGAGTTTCTGAATGATGCAGAATACTCTTACCAAGTCAAGAGATCATGGTTTTAATCCATCACCGTTTTTTAGCTCACTGCACCATCCCAGCTCAGAACCTGGCTATATGCAAATTAGTCTGTTCCTGTCCCAGTGCATGATGGGAACAGGGCAAACCAAACTACCAAGCCAATTCTTATACTGGGAAGGAAACAAGCTCCCGGGGACCGGTTTCTGGCATCACAGCCTTCTTCGGCCCGGTTTGTTTGAATCCTGATGGTGCAATGAGCAAGGGACTCACGTCTGAGTATACCCTCCCACACATAGTGTGGATAAAACCGATTTTGAAAAAGGGGGGATGCTGACATTACAACAGACGAGCTCACGTCGGCGATCTTTTCCATTAAATCGGGTAAAGCCATGGGTCCCAACGGGGTCCCGATAGAATTCTTAAAGGCTATGTCCCCAGGTATTGTCCCCCACCTACAAAAGATGTTCGAGGAGGGTCGAGATGTTGGCTCCCTCCCACTTGATCAGCGGCTGGTATCTGTGGTCGTCATTCTCAAACTAAATAAACCACCCAGCGAATGTAGCTCCTATAGACCGATCTCCCTGATTAGTACAGAAGCCGAGGTTCTTGCGAAACTATTGGCTAACCGTCTCCTCGCAATACTTCCCTCTTTAATACACGCCGACCAATCAGGATTTCTTCCAGGGCGTAACACGGCCCTAAACCTGCGCCGAGTCAATAATGTCCTGAGTAGACAACCATATATCCAGGAAGACGCTGCTATCTTGTCCCTCGACGCCACTATGGCGTTTGACTCAATAGAATGGTCGTATCTTTTTGAGGTCCTTCTTTGATTTGGCTTTGGGCCTAAATTTGTCCAATGGGTACGTCTTTTATACACGGACCTCCAGGGCCAAGTCTGAGTCAATAATCATACGTCCAGAAGATTCACACTCCCTAGAGGGACCCGCCAGGGGTGCCCCTTGTCGCCACTCTTATTCGCCTTGACTCTGGAACCACTAGCCCAGTGGATCCGCACGGACGCCTCCATTATAGGCCTTCGCTGGAACAACAAAGTGACCGACAAGATTTCCCTCTACGCAGACGACATCCTGATCTACGTAGCTTCCCCAAAATCTTCTCTCAATAGTCTGTTCCACGTCTTGACCAACTTCGGGAAGTACTCAGGATAGTCCATCAATTGGGCTAAATTGGCTCTATACATGCTACACGGCCCTCCCCCCTCCCTACCCCACGGGTTCTCTATACCGGTGGCACAGGAAGGCTTCAGGTATTTAGGCATCTTCGTCACTTCGAACCCCACCCTTTTTCACGACCGAAATCTACTGGCCCCATTGCGCAGACTACACAACGATGTTGCACATTGGCGATCCCTACCACTGTACCTAGCTGGCAGAGCAGCCCTGTTCAAAATGTTGGCACTCCTACGCTTCCTATATGCCCTCCAAAACTGCCCCTTTCCGATTCCGGACTACTACTTCAGGTCGGTGGAGAGCGATCTCCGCCTCCTCCTGTGGGATGGAAGGGCTGCTCGTATTGCCCTGCAAAAGCTGACAATGTCCTGGTATGACGGAGGCATTGCACTCCCCAACTTGCGCCTCTATTACTGGGCATCACAATTAGTTGCTACTAACCACTGGATACACGGATCAACCGATGACCCTGCCTTTCACCTTGACAGATACCAGACTGGACGGGAGGGATATTTCGGGGCCCTATACAGTAAGCCCAAAAAGAATAGATATGTTGGCCCTATGGCACACACAGTCACACTATGGCATTGGACCACGGCTCGCCTAGGTTGGTCAAACAAACTCACTAAAGCCACCCCACTGTGGGCATCACAACAGCTTGGATCCCTTTGCTTCCAGTTGGGTTTCGACAAATGGGACGCAATAGGCATCTCAACGATAGGAGACTTGATACATAAGGGTAAACTCCTCACCTTTGCAGACTTACAAACCAGCTACGCACTCGCACAAACTGAGGCCTTCCGATACCTCCAAATCAAACACGCTCTCCTCTCTGCCATCCCTGATCTCTCCTCCTTGCCCGAGTACTCCCCTCTGGAGGATAGATTACTCTCAGAACCCCTCTCGACAAAAGCTATTTCCTACACATACCGTAAACTCTGCAATAACCTCCCAAATACATTCCAGCCCCTACGAGATAAATGGCAGACGGACCTAGGTGACCTGGAAGAAGACGAGTGGCAGGCGGCCTTGATGTTCCCCCGGGAGGTGGCGATTAATCACCGACTCAGACTGATTCAACTGAAGGTCCTACACCGGACCTACATGCCTGCAACTCTGTTAGCCACAATCGGGAGAAGAGAGGACGATAGATGCCTAAGAGGTTGCGGGCAAACAGGCACCTTCTACCACACATTATGGGAAAGTCATCTAATACAGCGCTTTTGGGAGGGGGTTATCCGAAAAATGAGAGACTCGTTGGGAAAACCCATTCCACTGTCACCAAAGGAAGTCGTCCTCAATATCTGGGGTGCCACGGACCTGAATGACCTAGAGTTACAATGGGCTGCTTTGAGTTTCCTAATTGTTAAACGTTCGATTGCAATGAAGTGGGGTGTTGCTGAAAGACCTCTGGTGGTGGGTTGGATGGCTGAACTGGACAGATGCATGTTGGCCGAAAAAACTGTTTACAAGCTCCGTGCCTGCCCCGCAAAATGGGACAAGAAATGGGGCCATTGGAACATTTACCGGGGCGAACTCTGTGAATCCCCCACGGCGGAACTGGCCATGAACCGGGCTAGACTATTGGGCTGAATTGTGCATCTTGCCTCATTATAAATGTATCATGATTTTGCTTGCGCATGCCAATTATGTACTGCTTTTGACTCTGCACTGCTTTCAATAAAAATGTATGTTTAAAAAAAAAAAGAACAAGTCACCCAATCTAATTACTTCCACAGTTATAAACTTCCAAAAATATCACTGAGAAAAAAGCTGAAGGTCATAATCACAGATGTAGCTGATGGCACCATACTATGAATTTACTTTGCAATTTTACAAAAACTTGACTTAGAAACTTTTGAGCCCACTGATGACTCTCTCGAGTTCTGTCCCTGAGACTTGTACCAAAACCAGTAAATGACTCATCACCGAGCCTATTGCTTTGCTAAATGTCAGTGAAAAAATAATTATGAAACTATTAGCTATGCAGATCGTTTACATCTTCCCTGAAATAATTTTCCCTACTAAATCAAGTGTCAATAATTCATTAAAAATTGAAGCCAAAGCATGTCTAAGTTCAGGAAAAGTTAGGAGGAGCTCACTTTGATACCAGTCAAGGGTCTAGGACCTTGGGAACAGCTCTTTGGGCTCGAGACTCACTCCAGGAGAGGCCAGCAGTAGGGTCCCCAGAAGAAAAAGTTGGAACAGGTCAGCTGAGAAGTTGCAGGAACAGCCTCTTGTAGAGTGTTGTGTCCCTGTAACATAAAGAGAAGGTCAGCCTTGTGACACTCTGAGTCCACTTCATTGTCCTAGTTACAAAATGGAGTGGAGGTTCTGTCTTCTAAGCTCTTCTTATGCCACAGGCACCAGGTCCTGTCCCCTTAGTCCAGGCAGTGTTCTGATGAGGGTACTTGGGTGCCATATGTATGCCTGGCACGAGTCTGTGGGTGGGGTTGACTTGTGGCTCATCCAGAACCAATGCAGTAAAACTAATTGGGGTAACCTTATCTACTTTTGCACCATTTCCTGTGTGCCTTCCTACAGACAATCCTGCAGTGTCCCCCTCCACTTAAAGCCAAGATTGGTAAACTTTTCTTCCCCTGTTCAGTGCTACTGTGCTCACCACAGAGGTATGGCCATAGAAATGAGCAACCAATCCTCTGTGATCACCCTCAACCAGTTCTGGGGGCATCGCCTATCCCACTGGAATACCTGACTGGGGGAATAAGGGAAGGGGCAAGCCCAGGTGTTACCAACATTTGCCAGAGACAAGGAAGGCCTTTTTCAACTTTCTGAGCACAGCACACATGCTATCCTGTCAAAGGAGAGATAGCACCTCCCCACACCCAAGGCCAGTTGCCCCTGCTCTTATAACAATTTCACACCTCATCAAGGGGGCTATTCAGTTAGTAGGTGGCGGTTGGAGCTCATGCAAATAGGCTTTTAGAGGTTTTTAGGCAGGGAAAGGCAACCTTCTTAAAGAATGCTTTTCAACAACAACATTGGAATTCAACTTCATCAGTGAATTGGTCATCTATGAGATATTTTGAAAAGTTCAAGTTTGAATGAATTTATAGCTGTTTACTAGCTGGAGAATTTATTAAACTGAAACCAATGCTTTTTTTTTAAGTCACAACCAATCCTGCTACAGTAGAAATAGCTTGCTGGGCCTTTTCACAGTAAAAACATGTTTAACATTTAACATTCATGTGTCCTACTTTTAAATACCATGCTCCCTACCTTATGGGCAGTAAGTTCTACTTAAGAGTAACTTATTTAACTTTAAAAGGAATGTTTAAGCTTGTCAAATTAGGTTACTTTGTCAGGTTGAATTTGCAGTTTGAACGTGCACAGCCAGGATGCAGAGGTTAGACCTGTGGTCATGTTTACACTCACAATGTAGTGGATGGCATTGCAATCCACTTGTGACATTTAATTTACATGCTCTGGCTACACTTTTCTACCATGTGCTAGGGTCTTACAGATAAGATAAATATACCAATTAGGGGTATGCCAATTTCATCAGGTTGAAAGGAGGAGTACAGGAACTGTATCTCTGGTTGGCAGTGGTAAAGTGCACAGAGTTCTACAGCCAGTGAACACAGTTAAGTCAAAAAATATGTAGGAACATCACATAAAAGAGGGTAATTTCCACCATCATCCAACTCTTAACCAGGTCCCAAGCTGGCTGTCCATATGAAGACTTTAGAAAAATATCTGAGATCCTGGAGCCTTAGTTAAATCAAGTGAACAGCAAGAAAACAGGATCTATGACCATCTCAGAAGGTAAAATTACTGGTTAAATGTAGAATGGGGAATTAAATCACCATAGAGGTATCTGTCTAAAGTGCATAAACCCCTGTAAAGGGGTAAATTATAAGAAACTGAGATATATATGTGGAGGAAAGGTACAGAGAGCTACAGCTATAACGATGCAGCGAGACTGCTTAAGGGTCTGCCAACACACAAAGATTTGAACTGGCTGTGTTGCATTATTGGTCAGTCAGAAAATAAATCTTATTTAAGTCATAGGTAATTGTCCACTGAGACAGCTACAACAAATACTCTGGATTCATGACAGATAGGCTTAGCTGGTATGAATACAGCCCTACCCTCAGAGTGGCCATAATTATAAGCTTGCTACACGAAATGTTAAATTGGTTACATCTGAGGGTAATGGGATTCCTGTGGTTGCTGCTAGACTCTGAAACAAGCAAATACCTCACCATATAAAGGAACTTTAGCACCTGGTATTTACAAAAAAAGTCTAAAAACCTTGCAAAAAACTATGCAGTTCCATAATTGTTCTCTACCCATTTAGGCCAATCTTCTTTTTTGCAGAGCACCTAGAAACTATAGTCCACTTCATAAATATTTATATTACAACAACGAGTACATACATTCCTCCTGGTGCTTACAGTTTAGGGAAACTGCCTATAAATTATGTCCACGGTGGTACACAACACTGATTCTCCTTTAAATTACCTAAACTTACAAATGAATGTGGCGGTGGGAAATTTTGGGGAGTGAGGTCTACTACTGTATACATTATGGGAGGGTAGGACTGTTAAACCATTTTTGATAGAAGTGATGGTCCACATTACAATAACTAGTATACAGTTACATGACAGCTACAATACTCCTAATTAAGGAGGTGGAGAACAAAGGGTTGCGGACAACATGTCATAATAAACAAATTAATTCTTCAACTTTTGGTGATAGCACATCTACATATCACACAGTGGTGAAAGAACCTGGAAGCCTTACCCTTGGAATTCTTATGAGAAAGGTGACAGTATTCTACTGTAAAGGGGAAACCTAATTACCATACTAGGTATTTTGATTTCCTTTATATAAGTGGTTACGAAAAGGAAGGAGAAAAATTGTCACCTAATTAGTTCTCAAAATGTGTCTTTCCTGTACCAACTTTAGTTCGATACCTTGTGAGGAATATATCCTTGTAATGTTTCGAGTTCACAATTTGGGTCTTTGACTTTGCTAAAGCTTAATTGGAGTGTTATGAGAGGTAAATCGAAATTGAATTGTCAGAAACTGTCAGAAACAGATGGGAATACTTGACTACGGTCGTCTTATTGGGAAACAAAAACAATATTGAAATAAAAGTTGACATTGAAAATGTTTGTGTTTTTTGTCTTCAGTTCAGCAAAGAAATGATAATTAGCATTCATCCCCCACTAAATTCACTGGGAAAGATAGTAGGGAGATAACATTTCTCAGGAGGCACACCACAGTAAAAGGAAAAATTGGGGTAGGCAGTTCTAATAACTTCAGAAATGGGAAAAGGGAGAGGAAAAATTAGGAACAGAAGGGCTCGTCCTCCAAAACAAACACGTAATAATCATTGAGAGTCCCTCTGTTACACAAAGGATTTTTTTCTTTCCACTTAGATGTTCTATGGAAAACGATGCGTTTTCCTTAAATAAACCTCACCCACCAGGGTTTATTTTATTTTAAAGGTTTTATATAGTGCGAACATGACCCTTGCGGGTATCAGAGCGCTTTACAAGTAAGGTAGTTAATCAAAAGAAACATTGTACAAAATAAACATATTATTGCCAAGATAAACCTAGTTGCCCCTAACAATAACAGGCTGTTGATGGAAATATAAAATGAAAAATGGGGTAATGAGCGGGTTAATTATGAATCCGCCCACAACAAGGAAGAAAAGTATCAAAAACAAACACTACAAAAAAATACAGGAAAAAAGATGTCATTCTTTTTTTCATCATGTTTTTGATGTAATGACTAGAATCCAAAAAACGCCTGGAACTAAAACGTCTTTTTAACAAAATCTGAGAATTATGTGCAAAACAAGCATAATCTCCTGGTAATATAGTGGAAAGCTGTACTGATACTCAAATACAACCCCCAGACTTTAGTTCAGGGGACTGTGGACCAACATATGGATAACAAGCCCCATTCAATTGTTATGGCACATGTAGTGATCAACTATTATCAGAATCAATAATCATTCCTGAAGATCCCCATAACACATATTTTAACAGTTTTTCCAGACAAGAATGCTCGTGGATAAAATATGGGCAAACAATGGTTAAGAAGAAGATAGGTCTTTATTACAATCCCATATAAGAGGATTGGAAGAATGGTCAGCTGTAACTGACCAGAACTGGAACTAACAACCCCTTGCAAAGAGTAGTCATTCTATACCTAAATATTCTGCATCTCCAACCTTCCTATTGACTAACATTGACATACTCAGACAGCAAAATACAGTGAACTGCAAAGTTTCTACTATAGCATCATGTTCCAAGGATGAACATCTCAGCTATGAAGCCCAAGAGGAGCAGTCAGTATTGGCGAGCTGGTATGGATAGAAATGGTAGAGTCACATTTCCCAAGTCTGTAATGCAATGGAGGTGTCTCTTCTCTCACTGATTTGATGCTTGCTGTTCCACAGTACAGATCCTAGGTGTAATGTCTAATGAACAGAACAGACTTTCTTATTCTTTTTGTTCATTTAGGGGTAATGGGAATTGAGGGAGGTTTATCTATGTGTGGCACCTTTCAAATCATTTTGTAGATTTTGGTTTGTGTCTGTTTTAATTTTGTCTTAGCTGCTTATATTGCTACTGCATTCAGTATAAGAGTATTTTATGCTGTGGATGATTATTAACTAAGTGGGCACACAACTTGTGTGCACATCCCAGCATTGGGCACTCCCTCCGGTTCGTCATACAAGACAGACTCCTCTCAGTTTACAATTGGTTTATTTGTAATTCATTTGAATTTAACGAATGTAGATTTAGTTCATCGCATTCACTTCGAATTTCAATCCATATGGTTCAAATGCTTTCAACAATTAAATGATGTTAACAGTGGTGCTCCAATGCATTTCGGGCAAGGGTCGCCCTTTCTCAAGGAGCCCTGAAAATAAGAACGGCAATCATTTGCTTCATAGCTCATCATAATGACGGTTTGCACAATAGAATCAATGTTTACAAAAAAACGGTGCAGTCTAAATTAGCCAAGTTAAACATGCTTAAATGTAGTGTGACAATGTCCATTGGTGGAACCAGAAATATCAAGCGAACAAATTTAATGTGCCTAGTGTGCTCGGGTAACGTCACACAGAGTGGATGAACGAACGTGATTTATAACGAGTGTTTACCGGAATGTGAAGGGTTGGGGAATTCGTGATCATGCAAAAAAGCGAAAACTCAACGAAAAAGGTGCTCACGTGATCTTGAATTGAACTTCAATGTTCACGGAAGCTGCAATAAAGGGTAATATCAGAGTTATTAAAAGTGGTGTGGGTTATCGAGTAAATGACGCGGGTTAGCATGCGAGCAGGGAATAAACTTACTGAAGCGTGTTTAGCGGGTACGCGAAGTCTTACTGAAGTGTGTTTAGCGGGTACGCGAAGTCTATGGAGACTTCGCGTACCCGCTAAACACGCTTCAGTAAGTTTATTCCCTGCTCGCATGCTAACCCGCGTCATTTACTCGATAACCCACACCACTTTTATTAACTCTGATATTACCCTTTATTGCAGCTTCCGTGAACATTGAAGTTCAATTCAAGATCACGTGAGCACCTTTTTCGTTGAGTTTTCGCTTTTTTGCATGATCACGAATTCCCCAACCCTTCATATTCCGGTAAACACTCGTTATAAATCACGTTCGTTCATCCACTCTGTGTGACGTTACCCGAGCACACTAGGCACATTAAATTTGTTCGCTTGATATTTCTGGTTCCACCAATGGACATTGTCACACTACATTTAAGCATGTTTAACTTGGCTAATTTAGACTGCACCGCTTTTTTGTAAACATTGATTCTATTGTGCAAACCGTCATTATGATGAGCTATGAAGCAAATGATTGCCGTTCTTATTTTCAGGGCTCCTTAAGAAAGGGCGACCCTTGCCCGAAATGCATTGGAGCACCACTGTTAACATCATTTCATAGTTGAAAGCATTTGAACCATATGGATTGAAATTCGAAGTGAATGCGATGATCTAAATCTACATTCGTTAAATTCAAATGAATTACAAATAAACCAATTGTAAACTGAGAGGAGTCTGTCTTGTATGACGAACCGGAGGGAGTGCCCAACGCTGGGATGTGCACACAAGTTGTGTGCCCACTTAGTTAATACTTAACCTTATCGGCGCAAACGGACGGTTACGCCACAAGCAGGAGCACCCTTCTAGAAGGAACCCAAACTAACCACATACCTAGCAACATTACAAACTCGCTGTGCACCGCTCTTATTGTTTCTCTATGCTGTGGATGATCACACTGGAAGATCTCTATAGCCATCCCTTGAACTGATTACTAAGCACCATGTATTATAGTCCATTTGTAAATAAGACAACTGCTTGCACCCAAAACTTCATTTTGATTGACTCCTAGTGGGGCAATATCTACTGAGATTCATAGTTAGTACCCAAGAAAAGCAAAATTAAAGTATCAACCAATAGGTAGCAAATGACAATCTTTTGCGTTGTGTACCCCCAGATTTCTGGCTGTAGATCTCTGGGCACTTTACCCCTGCTATCCAATAGTAAAGTACCTTTGCTCCCACCTTTAAACATGGTTGAATTGGCATAACCCTAAATGGCATGTTCAAATTACCTCGAAGCCCCTAGTATAAGGTATCTGGGGTACCAAGGGCCTGTAAATTAAATATCACTAGTGCACTGTAGTACTTATTGTGCCATCTACTGCAGTGGAAGTGTAAACATGGCTTCAGGCAAACCAAAGGAGTCTGACAAGCAGTTTGTTTTTAAACTGCAATTTGACTTGTCACAATAAACTCTCTAGGCAAGTCTAAAACTTCCTTTCAAACATTAATAAGCCATAGGCATTATAGTCCATAGGCAGGGTGCAAGAAATTAAAAAGTAGGACATGTAGAAAGGCAATACTAAACATATCCTTACACTGGCTAGCACATAAACGCTATATTCACTGCAGCAAGGATGGCTGTTACACAGAGAAATACCAGGATGCAATATTACATTTATTAATGCTATCCTCTGTTAGAAAACCGTTGAAATTTAATTATTGGGCTCTGTAATGATTAGTAAAAGACCAATTCACAGGTGTCGTCTGATATTTAATAAATACTAAGGAAAACATACTTTTAGAAAGCAACCTATTCCCTGCCTAAAGCCCCTGGAGGCTAATTTGCATAAGCCTCCAGCTGCAGCACTCTGCGTGCTCACACCCTGAATGAGGTGTGAAAGCTGCTTTCAGAGCAGAGACAAAGGATTGGATGCTGAGAGGTGTTTCCTGTTCCTCTCACATGATAACTTTTTGGGCAGTATCCAGGAACTTAATTAACTTCAAAAGGAACTTTCCTGTCAGACAAGACTTGGAAGGGCACCTTTCTATGTTCCCCCAGCCAAGCAGGCACCAATTCCAGTGGGGAGGGAGCTGTCCTTAAAATTGGTTTGAAGTGACCATCAGAATGGAGGCAAAGAAGTGTAAAAAAGAAAAAAAAAGCCTGTTAGGCCTTCTTCAAATATACAAGCATGAACTAGAACAGCATCTCTCTATCCATCAGACCATCTGAACCCTGCTCTAACTCTGGAAAGAGACACTTCTTTAAAAAACACTACAACAAGGTGCAGTAACAGTACACTTCTGCTCCCAGAATCCAACTACCTCTCCAATCACTCATTGACCTTACCTTTGCCATTGACCCTGCACAGTGCTCAACCGTCTTTTGGCTAGGTTCACGCTTTACAAATACCACACAGATACATACAGTGTTGCAATTAAGTTTTGAAAGAAGTGGGTTAAATTGGGAGCTTGGGCAGCTCCAAAAGACAGCTATGTTTATGTATTAGCAGCAACTATATCTTCCATAACCTGAAGATGAACCTAATTGAATCCTCTCAGATCTAGAGCCTTACTGCATTACTCACAATAACATTCTCTCTCACTCAATAGTTGAAAACGCTATGGTGCATGAGTTTTACAAATGCCAGAGTCATTTTGCAGTTAAAGGATCAGGGTAACAATTAAGAAGCATTTAGAAAAAATATTGTAATTCTCAGAATTAAGTAGATAGATAACTTAAGGTTCTGCCTTTGTTGAATGAATAAAAAATAAAAAATAACTTATAGAGTACATGCCCTAAATGTTACATGTTTTCACTAAACAGGAAGTAAGTCATGCCTGTGTAGCTCTAGTTCTCGCCAGGAAAAGTCTTCACTCTGGATACACATTTCAAGAGCATAGTCCCCCTACTTTTCTCACTTTCAGTGTTATTTACCACTTTTTGTCTGCCGTCATATATTTCTTTGTTTTCTCCTTCATCAATTGCAATGAAGATAAAAAATATCTGGGGATTAAATCTCTCATTCCTCTGCCCCTTAGTTCACGGACGAGCTCATGTCCCTTAGGCGTGAATGCCAAAGACCAGAACGAAAATGGCGTACTAGTGCCTGCCTCAGTGAAAAAGGAAAGCAGACATCTCTTCTTTGGAAATATAAACAAGCTATTATAGAGGCAAAATCTCGCTTTTTCAATGAAAAGTTCAAGTCAGCTGACAATTCTTCTAGCATGCTGTTTAAAGTCATAAAGGAGATTTCTGAGCCACTGAGTACACAGTTGCTGAACCCCTCTCAAGAATTCTGTGATTAGTTTGCAGTTTATTTTCAGGACAAGGCCCTTAAGATTGTTCATGATGTCATCCCCTCTGGTGGTGAGGAACCCGCTGTTGTAGAATTAACTCAGGATACTGGGAAGATTCTCTTCACCACCTTCTCACAGATCATGGTGCAGCAAACAAGAGATCTTCTGCTGGGCCTAAAATCGGGCAATCCATCGGACCCTTTAACACCCTCCATACTCAAATTTGCTCCTGACCTAGTGGCCAATTTTCTGTACAAGGTGTTCAATGACACACTTCAATCTGGTAGTTATTCGGCCATCTGGAAGGAAGCCATGGTATCACAGCTTCTCAAAAAACCTAATGCTGACCCCCCTGAATCTGAATGTTTTTGCCAAATTTCTCTTCTCCCCACCCCAGCTAAGATCCTGTGAGAATTCATCAATAAAGAACTGATGAAATACGTTGAATCCCAGGAGATCTTGGAACTCTCTCAGAACGAGTTCAGCGCCGGTCACAGTACTGACTCTGCCCTTATTGCGGATACTGACTGTATCTGTGCACAGGTTGATGAGGGCTTAGTGGCGGATTTGATAATGCTCGACCTATCAGTGGCATTCAATACCATCTCCCCGGTGTGTATGGTTCAGCGCCTGTGGCAAGTGGGTACTGCTGGAAATGCATTGCAGCGTCTCCACTCTTTTATGTCAAACAGGGTCCATATCGTAAGCTGTGGAGGCTTTAGAGCCGAGGCCTTAGTCTTCCTTGTGGGGTGCCCCAGGGCTTCTCTATGAACCCCACTCTTTTCAATCTCTATGTGACCCCCTTGGCCGATTTGGTGCGGTCCTCCGGATTTCAAGTGCTTTCTTATGAGGATGATACGCAAGTTATCATCTCCATCTTGAATGACCTGCAATCGGATTCAGAGAGGTTCAATCATTGTATATCCAGCATTATCTGCTGGATGAAGGACAATTCACAGAAGATCAATGCAGACAAGACTAAAGATCTGGTATTTGGCTCGCAGAATTCCATCTGGTCAAACTCTTAGTGGCCAGCAGTCTGTGTTCTCCTCTAACTGTGGGCGGAGAGCTCCGCTCCGTCGCGGTGCGTGCAGAGTTGTGTCTACGTGTTTCATGGAGAACACGGAGTAGGCACAACTCGGCACACTCCACGGCGGAGTGGAGTTGCCCAGCCCCCGCCTCCACCCCCCTAGGATAATTACATTAAATATATTCTAAAGTTTGAAAAAATCAACACTTACCTTAACTACGGCGTCCCCTGGCTGCTGTTCTACTCTTCCTTGGTTTCACGATGATCTGGTAGCCAGGAATGCGAACGCGAATGCGCATATCATCGTGAAACCAAGGAAGAGGAGGACGGCAGCCCGGGGACGCCACAGTTAAGGTAAGTGTTGATTTTATTTTAACCTTGAAAGTATATTTAATGTAATTCATCCTAGGGGGGTCGAGGCAGACGGCGGAGTGGAGTTGGTCCCCAACTCGGTGGACCTCCGTGTAGTGCCGCTCCGCCAGCTCCACCCAGGCTTAGTCTCCTCCCTGTCCCGGTTAGGACAGCAACAAATCTGGGGGTCTTTTTTGACGATGGTCTGTGCTTTGACGTACAGGTTAGCCAAACAGTTAGTACTTGCTTTTATATTCTGAGGATTCTCAGAAAGGTTTTGCCTTTTATTCCACTCAAACTGCACCAGACAATCATCATTGCTCTAGTCACCTCTCGGCTGGACTATTGCAACGCTCTGTACCTGAACATCAATGCGGTCTCCCTTAATAAGCTCCAGGTGGTACAGAACACAGCGGCGAGGCTGATTCTTAAAATTCCCAAGAGTCAGTCAGCCAGGAACGGGATTCGTTCCCTGCATTGCTTCCCATCAGAAGGCGTATCTCCTTTAAGGTTCTGAGCATGGTATTTAGGGTAATGCATAGTAAGGGTATGCCACATCTGAAAACTCTTTTTCAATGGTACACCCCTGGGAGGCTCTTGAGATCCTCCTCCTTAAAAAAACTTGTGACTCCCAGATTTGACAGGTCCAGACGGGGCCGCTGCTCCTTTTCAGAAGCGGCCGCCGAGCTGTGAAATTCCCTGCTCACTTGTATCTCCAACACGGACTCTATTCCGTTTTTTTTTTAAAAACACCTGAAAACCTGGCAATTTTCATCTTAGATGGCTGCAGGTGTGTTTCTTTCTTTCTCCTCGTCTGTCTGCTCAGTGCCTTGACACCTTCGGTATAAGTGCGCTCTATAAATAATATTCTATCATATCCTATCAATTCATCTTGTACTGGACCACCCTTTACACATGCAGCCTCATTTTTAAACAGGTGAATGAGTCAATCTATTTTAGCTGAATTCATTAGAAACAGAGATGTTTGGACGTAGTAATCTGTCTTTTCTGGATTTGGACTGCATTTCGTCGATCTCATTAGTCAAAGCCCTCTTTGCAAGCAGCATGTTAGTAAACAGCCTAGTTGTCTTGTTTTTATTGTCTCCCACATGGGACACAGTGCATTACAGTGAATGATTAGGGAACAATATAGGATGACACTGAACTACAATGGTTGCTTAGTAAGAGGAAAGGCAAACAAATTATTATAGTAATTTAACGTCCGAATACAAACGCTCACCAGCAACCAGAGTTGACAAAACAGGAGGCTAACTTTGACTGTGGGTCAGCGGGAGGGGAAAGATAAGCTAGCAGGAAAAGGTGGATTTACAGGCAGCACATAATGAATAGCAGAATGGTAACTTCTTGTACCGATGCATGGTCATTTGGATGACATTTTTATACTGTGGGAATGAAGAAGGACAAAGAAAATAAAGGGTCTGGCAACTAAGTTGTGATTTTACTGATTTAAACGTGATACAGAGGAGATTGAGGGCTTTATAAACTTATTTTCTGATTTTTTTGCTGTCTTCTTTAGAATTGTTTCAC
Organism: Lissotriton helveticus; assembly: GCF_964261635.1. Lineage (NCBI taxonomy): Eukaryota > Metazoa > Chordata > Amphibia > Caudata > Salamandridae > Lissotriton > Lissotriton helveticus. Next base: position 1,786,281,165 of record NC_136067.1, read on the forward strand.
TGTTTATATATGTTTGTGAAACAACCGAATACTGTGGTGATTAACACTCCTTGGGTGTAATATATTCAAATAAAAATAATCTCTTTTAAAGTGAGGGCTTCTTAAGATTAATTTCAAGGGAGGAGTGCATGTGATATCCTATGATATGCCAATACATAGTTATGTTTGTTCAACGTACGTATAGGTCATTCTGCTATGTTGTATGATCATGAGTCTCCTATGACTCTCCTTTCCAGCATGTATTAATCTTAATATGCCACTGACAACAATTCCAGCTGTGACCTCTATCAAGATATATCCTGAAATGCTCTTTGACACATTTAAGGTAAAGTCATACACAAGTATGTACACAACACCAGAACTGAGAATATCCCCTTGCTTTCATTTGTCCTCAGCTCTGCATGTTCCTTCAATATTATCCATGATTTTAAGTAGCACATATTTAGCAATGTCTGAATTGCTCGTGCAGTTAGTAAACGTTTTTCATATATAAGTTAAATGAGCCTTTCAATTAAAGAAATAAGAATTACATCATTTCGAAGCCCATTTAAATCAGAGGAATGTTCATACCAACGACAATAATATACTGAAAACTATGTCCTCGTAAGGAAGCAATTACACTCATACTTTGTTAGCCCAAAGTCAGCTACTGAAATACAGATACCGGCCAAAAGCAGCCTATCTAGTTAACTACCTTAGTGATTCTTTCACTAATAAAATATTAGACAATATCATTTTCTACACTTTCTATCAAGTAAGCTTAAGGTATGTGCAAAATGCCTATAGAAAGTTTCTCAAACCAGAAAATCTGATTATCTCGAATCCCAAAATCTACCACTTTCTAATTCCACACTTTGCTCTGTATGTCTTACACAAACAGCCACAGTCTAAAACAATAAATAAAAAGAAGTTGTTTTCTTTTTAGAACCTCAGTCACCAACAAATCTCAGACAAATGTGGCCGCAAGGGGCATGTACCCCTGCTTTGTGCACCCCAGAGGCACATTGGTATTACAGAAGGGGTCGCAGACACGTGGGCGGCCCCATTTGTAAAACTGTTAGCGCTGTTGCACATGTAGCACCAGACCTATCTCAAGATGACATTACCTAATTTGCATGGGGGCGTGGCCCATGCAAATGAAAGAATCTCTTTGCCTCTGTGCCCGCGCCATATTATGGAAGCTGGCGCAAAGAAGCTGTCAGGGGGCACATTGTCAGTGCGCCCCCTGATGGCAGCCCTCTGGAGGGGACTAAGTGGGTCCCATGTACCCCCCAGACATCCCCATGCAGGCGGGTACAATCAAGTTGCCGCCTCCACAGTGAAACACAGAGTGACTTAGAAGCAGCTGCTCCATATTTCACTTGAATGCGCTGCCCCCAGGACACCATGAGTTTGCAGCTGCCCTGAGAGTAGCGTATTTTCTGTAATAGGGCACACTTTCCCTGCTGGTGCATGTATCTAAAGGTGCTCCATGGCGCAAACAGGAAAAGTGTGCCCTATGTGTAATAACAGCCAAGGAGGTCTCCCATCTCTCATTGGTGTAGCATTGTTCTTCTTGTATGGATCCTACACTTACACAGTGCAAGTCTGCACCTGTTGTGGCCTCTGTGCTTGTGGGCTGTCCAGGTGTGCCCAGCAACAATGTTCTGGGCTCACTGCAATGTGCTCTTGCAATACCGCACTGGTCTGGGCTGTCTGAGTGTACAGCATCGTCAGGGCCGGACTGGCCATAGCGGGCACCGGGCGTTTCCCCGGTAGGCCGCTATGGTGGGGGCCTGTTTTGGGCCCCTGGGGGCGGTTTTTGTTACCGGGGATCGGCAATATTGGCCCCTGGTAACAAAATGGGCCTAAACCGGCCCTCGCAAACTGCTTGGCTGCATGCTTGGCTGCACTCACCCTCACCCCAGTGTGGGGGTGGGGGGGGGGGCAGCTGAGCAGTTTGCCAGGGCCAGTTTCTGTTCCCAGTCCGGCCCTGAGCATCGTATGGTTTTAAGAGGCTCAAGAACACTTGTTTGGTCATAGCTCAGTTACTGTGTTGAGCTTGGATATCTGTGAAGCTTGTAGGACATATGGAATATGCATCAAAGCATTTCCAGTTGGTTGTCTTTAGCTTTGTGGATGTGTCCATGCAGGGCATAGAGTGCAGATGGGGCAGAAAATACATATGAGCACCTAAATAAAAGTTGCCCCCAATCATGAATTAGATAAGTAAAAAGGTGGCCCATGTGCGTTGGCGGTTTTGAACTAGCAAAAAAGATACACTGGACATGTCTTTTGCAAACAATGGAAAACTGCATGAATGTGAGCTTGCAGCAGGCAATGCTTATTTTAATCTCTGGGAAATCAAAAGTAAAAACCGACCCAGTAACCATAAAACAGTCCCACAAACAGCCAAAAAAGGGACAACGCCCTGCCCGATCAGCCCATTTGGCAATGTCTGATTGTCACTGTGGGCATAGGGTGACGTGTAGCTGAGGATAGGTCAGGGGACATCTAAGCGGGGGAGTGTTTTGCTGAAAGTGTCACGCTGCCAGCGACAGAGTCTCCTGCACTGTGGTAGAAGCAGAGAAATTCTACAATATAAGCACGTGTTTCCCATAAAAATATTGTCAAATTATTTAAATGTGCCTTCCATGGCTGCTTTGCATTTTAGAACAGATAATGTACATCCACAAGATGCGCGCTCTCCAAAGGTGACTCCATGATCACTCCAATCCGATCAAGATACAAAAGAGACAGAACTCGGGACTTAACCTTTCGTGCTCCACTAAGCTGCAGGCACCTGAGTCCTCGGCGGCGCGCGCCGCTAAGAGCGCTCATCCCCACCATGTCTAATTACGTCCAAAGGAGAACGCGTTAAGACGCCCATGGACAGGAGCTCTGCGGCAGCGCTCAGCCAGGCCTGGGATTATGCGTGATTTGTCACAGTTGTAATCTTCGCATTTGCATCACATGCATCACATGCATTCATAGTGCGCTGCTTACATCCAACAGCATTTCTCCATCCCTAACCTTCAGGCAGAAGACTACAAGTGTCTGAATGAAAAATGATAACCACCAAATGGTCAAATGGTTGTATTTTAGGGGAAAGTCTGCTTGTTTGTGTCTTTTAATTCAACATTGCCTCTGCCTCGTTCACTCAAGATTAATGCATTTATGTTTGAAGTTTCTAACAGAAACGGTATACATAGCATGAAGAAAGCACATTAAAACATAATTAGCTGAAGGGTAATACATTAAGACCGTTGTTTAATATGGACCTGAAGAATGGGATAAATCAATTACAGTGCATTACAAAGCATGGTGTGCGTGCGCTCTCTCTCTCTCTCTCTCTCTCTTTCTCTCTCTCTCTCAGAATTTAAATGGAAATATAATTTAGTGTTTTGATAACTTTAGCACTCTTGAATTATCTTTCAAAAACCAACTTCATCCACCTCAGCCACATCCTGGAAAATTATGTAGTGATCTGTCTAGCAACGGCCCAAACAAAGGGGCCGATTATGATGGCGGACGGACCTGAGTCCGTCCGCCACCATAGAGTAGGAGGGAAACTCCGCATGGCCTGCGGAGTTCCCTCCTGTGCAATTAGAATGTGACCGCCACCCTCGCGGTCACATCCTCTATTTTTACCATTGCGGCGGGTGCGGCTTCAAGCTGCATCCGTCGCAATGGTAAAAATGCATACATTGCATTTGTATGCAGAAAGCGGCAGGCACCTTGCGGTGCCTGCCGATATCTGCATACAAATGCAGGGGGGTACCATAGGTACCCCCCAAGGGCACCCCCCACCCCCCCTTCACCCAGGGGGCCCGCAACGGGCCCCCGCAGTGAAGTTACACATGCTTTTCCACGGCGGAAAACCCGCCGCGGAAAAGCATTTTTCACAGGCCATCCTAATATGGCTGACAGTGTCTGAGAGACACCGTCACCATATTAGAGCTTTTCCGCCGCGGTTGTAAGCCAACCGCGGCGGAAAAGCGGCGGACGGAAACCAGGACCCACCAGCCATCCTAATGTGGCGGTGGGTCTTTGGTGGGGCCGCAGAGGATTTTCCGCATCCTCCGGGCCGGCGGTGGCTTCCGCCGGCCCGGAGGATAAGGAAAATCCTCCATCGTAATAGGCTCAAAGTGTGGGGAAGTAGGGTCTCAAAAAGTTGATTTCCCACATTAATAACCATAGTAAAGTGTGAAAGCACTTGTAGAAAAAACACATCTAAACGGAATTACACCAAATGAGGCAAAAAGTTAGAACTTTACTCGGAAAGTGTGCTTTTCATTTTGTGTAAATCCCTTCAGCCATTTTCGAGAAATTCACATTTAAAGAGTTACTCGGGTTGGTCATGAAGGGGTTAAAATGTTAGGTATATAGGGACAGTTGGTCCTGCCGCATATATTACGTCTGTGTCTGTGTGGGCGTGTGTGTGTGTGTGTATGACTCCAAGAAGGTTGTGTTAGCTGAATGCGTCACTGGGCAGCAAAATAAAGGATTGTTGCAGGAGTGTCTGATCTTTCCTGAGGGACATTATGGAAAATATATTTATCACTCAAGAAACACAGTTAAAAAGATAGGTTTGCCTCAAACACGAAAAACCACTGATATTTGCCAATTACAGTTTGCAGTGTACACGACGCACACCATAAATAACGTCACAACTAATCACAAACCATTTTTTTGTCAATTTCATTGTACTTTTTAAAGATATACTGCACCCAGGTGTGCAGGGCCTGGCCTATGGCCCGGCTTTGCTCCCTATTCCCTACTGGCAGCACACCCCTGCAGCACACAGTCTATGTACAAATACAAGTGGAGGGTAACTGTTCCTATTGAAAGAGAGATATATAAAATAAAGTGTAGGTGGACAATGAAACAGTTGAGGGGGAGTCTTTCTTATTGGAAGATTGAGCCCTCACATACTCAAATGGGTGTCATGATTCATCATAGGGCTTAGCTCCTCGTGGGGCCGGCGCTGCATTGCCACATGATCCTCTTGTCCATGTGCCCTGAAACACCCTGTCTGATGGCATAGTGATGCACCACAGATCAATCAAACAAGATGTTTCACTAATATTCATTATATTTATTTGAACCCAAATATTGGCATGCATCTTTATTGTATGAATGACATGCCGGGGGCTCCTTTCTTTCCACCAGCCATCACCATGGCCAAGAGCAGAACTAAGAAAAGTTCTAAATATGTGCCACCTAGTCAACAAGGGTAGCTTAATGACAGTACCAGTTACTTCATTTATTTTTATTTTCATTAATTTATAACATTTTTTACTGTATACAACCAACACTGCAAAAGCGGTTGAGAGACAATACTGTTCAACTCCTTAGGCAGCCCATGTGCCATTGTGGAGTAATGTACACTGCACTATTTTCTTCAGATACCTCTCCTCCTCCCCGCCCCCCCAAAAATCAAAATTATTGAAAATGGAAAACCATAAAAAATCGTGTTTGTTGATGATTCCTATGTTGCTCCAAGTGTCATAAAATGTCGTAAAACAAAACCACAAGGTCCAATGGATTGTTCACTCATAAATCGTCCATTCATGAAATGTTTGACCAAGGTTAGAACCGAGCTTTAGATAAAACTCCTATGTATGAAGAAGTGTAATGTAAAACGTGTCTTCTGGCGGGAGTAAACACGAAGCAATGGCTGGACCTCTCGCCGCACCCAACGGCCTGTGGATCTGATGAGCAACAGTAGAGAAATCCAATTTCACGAATCGCACAATACTCCGATCTAAACGGAGATATGTCTGGAAATGGGCTGGAATTGCTATCTGCCATTAAGACCTTCCCCGAGGGTCACATTTTAGGACACAGTGTGTTTTTTTGCAGTCACTTATGAACGGTTCAAGCCGGTGTCAGCGCCATTCTAATTACTGCAGAAAGTCTGAAATGGAGGTTACGTGTGCTATTACAGACCTCGCCTCCTGGGCCACTCGGCCAGCTATAAATGTCAGCTGTTATACTGGTCAATTACAGGCGCAAGAATAGGGCCTGTCACTTGCTGATCATGTCATAGATTTCTCAACAAAGACTTACAACATGCCATACAATTCCAAATGGTAACATATGTTCAGTTTAAAAAAAATACTCCCAGACTGGAGCATTTGCGAAGGACACTTTTGCAAGCTGTTTGAGGTGTCACAAGCGTTGGCTCGGGGTCATTTGTTCAGAAAATGTTGTAGAGCTGCAATCACACAAAATGCATGCTCTCTTCGAAGACAAATGAAAATATCAGCCCGTCGTGGGTACCATCCCAGAGTATATTTTATCACGTTTTTTTCCAACTTATCTGAATTCTATGGGGGGTGGGTGGAGGGTGTATGTGTGTGTTTTCAGAAGACATTTCTGAGCTACACCTGTCTTGCCATGGTGAACCTATAATTCTACTAATATTGAACATTATGGCCCTTGCACTTGAATTTGCGTTTACACTTCGGAGTTTCTGCATGGTACATCTGATTCGGTTTTGTGCATATGCAAAGTCAGCAGAATTAAAATATGATTCTATTAAGTAAACAGTGGCGAACGGCATAGGTAAGGGCGGTGGGGCGGGGCGATGGTCTGGGATGTCGACATACGACGGGATAAGTTAAAACAAAAAACACTTACCTAGTGCTCGCCACATCGGCGATGCCGCGAGCCCAAGGAAAGTGGTTTTATTTTAAAAAAAAATGTAATTCAACATATCCCGTAATATGTCGACTTCCCAGATCCCAACCCTGCCTCACACCCGCCCCATCCCGCCTCCACCGCCTCACCACTCTTATCTGTGCCATCAGGACTGTAAGTGAATCAGGCTCGGCTCTAGCGGGTGGGCCAGGCCCACCCAAACATGAGCCTGGCTCACCCAAACAGGAGCCTTGGCCCTCGCAGTGAGGGCTTGAAGGCAGGCCTGCGACGCACAGGTCGTGTGTGTCAGCCCGGTCGAGACAGCTTCCCGGGCGCACACACACAGAGACAGTTTTAGAGATTATCGCAGCCCCGCACCCGAGTACTTCACAGGTCTTTAACGCCTTAACCGCGGCGGTTTTTCAGACACGGTGCGGGCGTTCTAAAGGGTGGGTGGTGCTCTGTCGGCCATTGGCCGACGGCAGCACTGGGTAGGTAGTGCTCCCGTCGGAGACCATTTACATGTTAACAAGGCTTTTTTTTTTTTTCACCCCTTCATCTCTGCATGGGGAAAGGCGACAAACCTTTCTTTGACAATGGTAACCTTTGGTAACCTTTGCCTACTGTCCTGCTGCGTTGATATTTCTTTTTCTATACAGTGCAGGAGAAAATAAGTTTGTTTATTCCTAGTCACCTTTCCTAACCCCTTTCCTAACCCCTGCCAGCTGCTTATCACATCACAAAGTTTGACTAATGGAGTAGGTAAGAGAATGTGTTACTACATTTTTTTCTTTTTAAAATCTGCACAGGCCGAGCAGGACACATACTTGCGCATTTTCTCCCCTGAGGCGGAAGCCGGGGGATCTCTGTTCTATTCTTTGCTCCACCTCAAATTAGATTAATTGCTCGTTATTGACTAAAAATAACGCACTTTTAAAACTTGTAAATATTTTAGCCAGTACTTTATTAAATACTGCCACTACCTCGGCGCGAGATTTGCGTCGCTCCGAGGCTGTTGACCGAGCTGCCCTGCCACAGCACAGCTGTTATCAGGCGCTCTCACTTCACCCGACCCACTTCAGCCGCCATCTTGCTGAGGGTAAGGCTGGCGGTGTAGTTGTTCGACCCTCCCGCCCTCCCAGGATATTTAAGGGAGTGTCCTGCACTGCACCGTGATATTTGCGCATTTTCTCCCCTGAGGCGGAAGCCGGGGGATCTCTGTTCTATTCTTTGCTCCACCTCAAATTAGATTAATTGCTCGTTATTGACTAAAAATAACGCACTTTTAAAACTTGTAAATATTTTAGCCAGTACTTTATTAAATACTGCCCCTACCTCGGCGCGAGATTTGCGTCGCTACGAGGCTGTTGACCGAGGTGCCCTGCCACAGCGCAGCTGTTATCAGGCGCTCTCACTTCACCCGACCCACTTCAGCCGCCATCTTGCTGAGGGTAAGGCTGGCGGTGTAGTTGTTCGACCCTCCCACCCTCCTCTAAACTCCTCCCACACATGTATAAAAATATCAGACCTCCCCGTCCGCGCAGCGGGTGCGCCAAAGGCGCGCCAAAGGCAAGCCCGTCTGCGCCCGTCCGAGCCGGGACCGGGCCCAGGGCCACGACCCCTGGCCCAACACATACCAATCGGCATTTGGTCTATTCCAGCTCCTCCCTGATGGACCTCCGACCGCCCCTGGCTCCAGGCTGTACACTACATGACTTTACCTTAACCCCAAAGGATGCTGTACTGCGTTGTTCACACTGTAACAGCGCGATATTAACAAACATCGTCAGAACACACGCTAAGATACAAACTAAGTGCAGAGATACACCTATTGTTATGGCCCTTATTAACGCGTGCTCACTGTGCAAACATAGTCAGGAAATAGCTGATCTTATAATCGACTTTAACCTGGACCTCCTCTTCATTACGGAGACATGGACGGACGATTCTTCAGAACCGGATCTTGTGATCGCTACACCTAGTGGTTACAAAGTCTATAGACAGGACAGAGTCAGGAAAAAAGGTGGAGGGCTAGCTAATATAGCCAGGGAAAGGTTCGCTGTTATAACTTCACACATTCCGGACACTTCATGTGAAGCCCTGCAGTTTGGAATTAAGCTTAGTGCTCTTTGCAACTTTAAGGGGATACTTTTATATCGACCCCCAGGAGTTAAGACAGGCTTTCTAGCTAGCCTAAGTACAATACTGGAATCACTTGCCACCGAGGATTCCTTTACGGTCCTGGGCGACATGAACTTCCACTTAGAAGACAATAACCAGAAAGACACTTCTGCTCTTATCTCCGATATGGAAACATTGGGGCTTAGACAACTGGTCGCCTCAGCCACCCATTTGGCGGGGCACACCTTAGACGGCATATTTTCTAATGTATAGGGTCTACAGGTATAAGACATTCTACCGATGCCATGGACCGATCATTATGCCGTATTCAGTACTATGACAATTAAGGCCCCCCCGAGCAAGAAAGTCATCCCCCCGGTCTTGGCTCTTTTAAAGCCTGGAAGAACATAAACCAGCTAGATCTAAAAATACAGTTGGATAGTACGCGACCGCTGGTTTCCTCCGAACCGATCACGGCAACACAACAATTCCAGGACTGGCTAGGCCATGTCACAAATCTTCTGGTTCCTATCAAGTCTATATCCAAGAACAGATCTATTCCAACTGCCCCGTGGTATACGGATGAACTAAAAACGCAAAAACAACACAACAGGAACTGCGAAAGGCATTGGAGAAAAACGTATGATATAGCAAGTAGGACCCGCTACAAAGAATCATTGGCTGTTTATAAAGCAATGATTGTAAAGGCCAAAAAGTCATTCTACTCAGATCAAATCGAGCAAGCCAAGAACTCCAGCAAACAACTATATGAGATCTCCAAAACTTTGTCAGGCAACGTTCCCGACTTGATTCCACCCCCATGCCAAGTAATGTGTGATGCGCTGGCCAATTTCTTCTTTGCTAAAGTGGAGGATATCTACCAAGCCTTTACCTCTAATTCCACTAGAACAAACCCCTCTCCTTCCAATACACATCCAGCAATTGCCTTCGCCAGCTTCAAACCTCTAACGAATGACCATATAAGAACTATTGTCTCCACAATTAAAACAGGATCAGCATTGGACCCCTGTCCTTTTTCTGTCCTTCCTCCAGTGATGGACTCCATTATTCCGGTCATCACACAAGTATGCAATTCCATTCTGAGTTCCGGGATATATCCCAACTCTCTAAAAAATACACTATTGAAACCTCTTCTAAAGAAACCAAGCCTTGACAAAACCGAACTAAAAAACTACAGGCCAATAGCCAGCCTCCCTTTCATAGCTAAAGTGGCTGAAAAAGCCATGAATTCACAACTGTCGGAGCACATCGAGAAACATCGGTTGCTAGACGATACACAATTCGGATTCCGAAAATATCACGGTACCGAAACTGCCTTAATTAAAGCTGCAGATGAAGTGAGAGCAATTCGAGACCAGGGTGGGACAGCAGTTTTTGTATTGCTAGACTTATCAGCGGCCTTCGACACGGTCGACCATAAGATCTTGGTCGACCGTGTCGGAAAGATCGGCGTTTGCCAAACTACAAGAGATCTGCTCGCCTCGTTTCTCACAGACAGAACCCAGGCCGTCACTCTGGGGCCTTACCAATCTGCTAAGCTCACGCTGCCATGATGGGTACCTCAAGGCTCATCCCTCAGTCCGACACTATTTAATATCTACGTGTCGGACCTTGCTAATGTCATCAAAGCACATGGGATGAGCCTAACCTCTTATGCGGACGACACGCAATTGGTACTGGCCATTAAAGGTGACGGAGGGGAGGTGGCCCAACGCTTCCAAAACGGAATGCTGGAAATAGGAGAGTGGATGGCAACAAATTGCCTGAAGCTCAATTCTGAAAAAACCGAGGTAGTTGTTTTCGGTCCTCTTTCACCAGTTTGGTCATCATCCTGGTGGCCACCCACATTTGGAGCACTTCCAACTCCAGCAGCTAAGATTAGGAACTTGGGAGTCACCTTTGATGAGGGCCTTAATTTCATGGGTCATGCGAACAAAGTGGCTACCACAGCCCACTATAAATTACGCATGATTAGAAAAATCAGTCCGTTCCTGCCAGCAGCAGCCACCAAAACTCTGGTTAGTTCCTTGGTCTTATCGTCCCTTGATTACTGCAACGGCCTATTTTTAAACACTCAGGTCAGGGTCACAAGGAAGTTACAGTCGATACAAAATGCTGCAGCACGTCTGCTTTCTGGAACCCCTAAATTTGCGGCCATATCAGAAACTATTAAACGACTTCACTGGCTGACGATCCAGAACAGGATCAAGTTCAAATCACTATGTATAGTGTATAAAGCTCTAAACAATCAAGGCCCGCACTTTCTAATAGACCAGCTGGTTCCGTATCATCCTTCCAGACAGCTCCGGTCCTCCAATCGTAACCAGCTAGTGATCCCTCGTTCCAAAACAGTATCCTGGGGCGATCGCCGCTTTTTGATTGCAGCCCCTAAATTATGGAACACCTTGACTCAAGACATCAGACTAAGCCCTTCACTCATTCAGTTTCGCAAGAGACTAAAGACTTGGCTGTTCAACCAATAGCTTCCATTAAAAGAAAGATAATCTGTTGGAGCATATAACATCGAGCCGAATTTATACAAATGGTCTAGCGCCGAGACGCTTGCGGGTATTTGTCGCACTTTATAAATGGCAATAAATAAATAAATAAAATAAATAAATACTTCTTGTGTGCTCCATTTAAACAGTTTTTATCATTATCATGGCCATTGCAGGACAACAATAAGACAATACAAAATGCCCAGATAACGCTGGTGATTAATGATCCTGCTGGAGAGCAATCATTTGTCTGTTAGTAGTTTTCAAATGCAGATGAACTGTATTTTATGTGGATAGCTCAGTGGGTTACTGCCTTTGTCACAGAGATCCTTATGTTACTTGTAGTTCAGAAGTTACAATCGTAACATAGGACAGTGGCCAATGAACTGTCACCAAAGAACTGTGTTTTGTGATCGCGTTAGAACTTCCCCAGTCTTTCATTATTCTAATGTTGCTAAAATGAGTATGTTTGGCCAGATACAGATTTTTATCAGTAAAGCTGACCCCCATGGAATACTCTTTAAATCCTAAGTTTGGTTTTCCCCTGACCAAAGCCTCTTAAAATATACTGCCCACCAGTATTGATGACGTGATTCCTACACCTTGTAAACCTCATTGGCTTATGTGACCTTCCCTGTAGACTGATTTACATACTTGTATGATTTATTGTCTCTGTATAATGTGTGCGTGTTGTAAATTACTGTCACACACTACACTGATATGAGTAGCGCTATACAACAAATGAAATGCATATGAGAGAGGGGCTACATAAAGATAAGGGGTGCTGGTGGAGGGTGGCAGTGAGGGAATCCGAGGAAGAGGTCATGGGGTGGAGGGAGGAGCTAGGGAGAGATGAGGAGCACTGATGGAGGGTGGTAGTGAGGGAAATCCAAGGAAGAGGTCATAGGGTGGAGGGAGGAGCTAGAGAGAGATGAGGGGCACTGATGGAGGGTGGTAGTGAGGGAATCCGAGTAAGTGGTGGGTGGAGGGGTTACAGAGAGATGAGGGGCACTAGTGGAGGGTGGCAGTGAGGGAATACGATGAGGAGGTCAATAGGGGGGGGGGCTATGGAGAGATGAGGGGCACTGGTGGAGGGTGGTAGTGAGGGAGTCCGAGGAGGAGTTCAATGGGGGGCTACGGAGAGATGAGGGGCACTGTTTGAGGGTGGTAGTGAGGGAGTCTGAGGAGGAGGTCATGAGGGGGAGGGGCTACAGAGAGATGAGGGGCACTGGTGGAGGGTGGCAGTGAGGGAATCCGAGGAGGAGGTCATAAGGGGGAGGGGCTATGGGGAGATGAGGGGCACGTGTGGCAGTGAGGGAATCCAAGGAAGAGGTCAATAGCGGGGCCATTGGGGGATGAGGGGCACTTTTGGAAGGTGGTAGTAAAGTTATTTACGGAGAAAGAGGTTATTGGTGTGGCGCCAAATAAGACTTTCGCATCAGCGCTGAAGCCGGCCCTGTCATGGCCTTTCTGTTTTTGTTTATTTAATTAGCATAAAGGCTACTGTGGAACATACTTTAAAGTGCGTGCTAATTATATTTACTGCTGTATTCAATGTTTTAAGTCTGAAGGTGATTTTACTAATGTTTTTACCGGGAAAAATTAAAGTGGAGTCCGATGATGCCTGATATGGGGCTGTGGCCCAAGGTCATCTATGAGACAAGGTGCACTGGAGAGGAATAGTGGCTAATCAAGCCTGTAATGGAGTGCGTTGCAGAGTCCTTGGTCAGGTGGAGGTAGTAATGAAGAGGAATTCTCCCTGAAGGCTCGCACAGAGGGAGCCCTAGGAGTGTCACTTGCCTGATACTCCCACCTCAGAAACCTCCTCTTCTCATCAACAGAACATTACATGGAAAAAACACTTTTGAGAGTGATAACATTAAAAAGAGATTTGGAAAAGAGTGAGTTTTACTGGGCCTTGTAAGACTAAGAAGAGATAAAGGAGGGCCATGAAGCAGGCCTGCCTAGACATATATGCGACAAATCAAGCCCGCAGTGGCCCACCCAAATGTACCCTTGGCCCACCCAAATAAAAATTCCTGGAGCCAGGCCTGAAGTGAATGTGTCCATTTTAAAAATCTCTGAGTTTTTGGTGGCTTTTCTTGGCTGACGGGGGTAATTGCCCAGTAGAACAGTATATGGGTGCTAGCTGTCGGTAGCAAGTGCTGCTGAGTGCCTATATTTTGGTTCACTGGAATTATGGTGAAATGGAGGATAAAATCATGCAGCAGAATTGACTAAATTAAACAAGAAAAGGCAAATGATATGGAATATGCTGCACATTTTGTGCTGTATTTTGCTGTTTTTTCCAGGAGCGGCTCGTGTCAGGGAAACAAAGTGAGCAAGGGGGGTTCGATTGGGGGTGGATGGGGAACAACGGAGTAAAAAAAAAAAAAAAAGATCTTACCTGCCACCCTCCAGCATTGCGCTCTTCTGCTCCTCTCCACTGCAGACACAGCCTCCCAGTCTGCCCTGCGGCCAATCCTGAAGCTCTTCTCATGCATGAGAGCAGATTCAGGATTTGCCTTGAGTGCCGAGAATTAGCGCTCCCAGACAGACAGGGAGCCTGTGCTTGCTCTCTCCAACCCGGCAATGGAGCTCGGGTTGAAGAGAGCTTCAGTGCGCATGATGGTTTGGCCGTCATGTAAGACGAGCAAAACCATCATGCGCACTGATAAAAGTGCTCACCACTCCCCCTCCAGTACTGTTACCCCAGGCCCGCCCATAAGACTTAGCACACAGTCACTTAGGAGAAAAATAAAACAATAATAAAAAGGGTTTTAAACCCATTTTATTATATTTTTATTTTTAACGTTTTGAGGGTGCTGGTTGGGGGGGGGGCGACGCTCCTCCGCCATAGCAGAGGAGCCACCGCTGGTTGTTTCATTTATATCACATATTAACACTTTATGGGCAAGGTTTCCTCCTTAGTACAAGTTTAATACCTGAAAATAGCTAGCAGCAATTCAAAGGTGACCGGCGAACCAGTCACTGCATAGTCAAATGTGTGGCGCTTTTCAAAACTAACTTTTGACTTAGAAAATTCTTTTGTTTAAATCTGCAAATTACACAGGTGATGATGATTATGTGGCAAATACAGTAAATCCGTAATAATGAGACACAGAGTCACATAATTCTAGTGGTGCAGCTTAGAAAATGTAGTAGGATCCTAACTTCAGCTGAGGGATGGCACAATACTAAAAAGAGCAGTAGAGACTGACAATTGTAACCCAAATGCTTGAGAGTACTGATTGTGCCTCACAGAGAGATACAAAATGGGGCTTGCCCAAGTTAAGGATGCACTCAGTTACTGCAGACGAAGTGGACGAGTCTGATAGAGTGCTGTGGAAAATGTCCAGGACAGGGTCTGCAACATTGCCCTTAACCAGTGCTTAATGTGTTTATAAAAAGTGCCATGTGCCAATAATTTGTAATAGCCTTTACTAATTGAGAGGCCCAGTTCGTTGTGTGGCAGGCTTCAATTCTGACCTTAATCCATAGATTCCCTCAGCTCTTAGGCAAGCACAAGTATAACACATTACCATTCAGAGTGGGGAAAATAGAGAGGTGGTGTCCCACAAATCTCTACCGAACTTACCTAGAGAAAGTTTGTATCCGAACCCCTTTCAGAGGACCACAGGGAATACAGGGACTACTGGACCAGACTATGGTGGCTGAGGCCTTTTACTCCTGATGACCTACTATGGATCCCACTCAACGAGGCCACGTACCCCTTCTACACTTAAGTCTCAGTGGTAGCTGAGGTGCAAACAAAAAAAATCAACGTCCACCCAAATAGTTGCTTTTATAGGAAAAAGGAGGATTTTATTTCTAACTCTAAACATGCAACGAAAAAAACATTCAGAAGCAACAACACAATCCTTCTTGAGGTCGGGCTCTATTATTTGTCCTGTGAATCCCTGTCCCACCCTCCTTCGTGTTACATATTCAGGGTTATTCCCCATTCACTGGTGGCCAAATCAGGAGAATGCAAACTATTTGGCTGAACTCAAGAGTTCCATTTTGAATCATCACAATTCCTGGCAAAAGTGTCTATGGTGCCGCAGCACCTTTAGCAGTGATTCCTCCAAAGCCCCAAAGGCCCTAGTTTAAGTCTTAAGGGCTCAAGCTGAATGGAAGTGTTCAGTGTTACAGCAGGTGCCCTTAGCGGGGGCAATCGCAAAGTCCATTCCTGAGCAGAGAAGTCAGGCTACTTGCAGTACACATATGAGCGTTGGCAGATGCAGTCTCTCTCTGAAGAGGTGCACCGATAACCCCAGCAATCAGAGCAGCTTCCAGCTGACAGCAATATGGCAAGCCAAGTTCTCCCTGGGTGGGTAGGGGAGGGGGCAAGGAGAGGAGGTTTGTTGGGCGAGTATAGTCCTTTGGCTCCCGACTAGAGTCCTGTGAGGGCATGTCATCCTCCTTGGTGTCCTCTTGGTCTACGAGGGTCAGTCAGGGCAGATCCTTCAGTGTGTTTAGACCAACAGGTCACAATCTCACTCCACTGAACTATGATTATTTGGGCATATGGGATTGTCCTGGAACCTTACAGACGCAACATAAACACTTCAGGTGCAATCGCCCACACCACAGTGGACCTCCTCCAAGCATACTGGGTCACAGCTCAGGCATTCAGAAGTGTTGGAATGCCAGGCACACATCTTCATCACCGGTGACCATTGGAATACGTGGTCACTGCAACAAGACCATATGGGCTCGGCACCCCCCTCACAGTGCTCAATATTTGGCATAGTCTGTGGCAGTCCTCACCTAGAATACCGGGGTTGCCGGAAACAGTCTTGCGCACGGGCTACGGCCTGGTCGGTGCACAGCAGAATCCTCACACGGAGTACTTGTGGTGGACCTCTCCACTGGACCTCGCTCCCTCCAACACTCTTCTCTTCCTCACAGGACACACTGATCTTGGCAAGCAGGCAGGCGCTGGTGCTCCAGGCTAGAAGTCCTGGTTTCCTTGGGTGATGTCCCCTCCCTCAGCATGGAGACTAGAGGGCCTTGGCCCCCAGTCCTGGTAAAAGACAGAATCCTCTTGCAGAGCTTCCCCTTCTCACACAGCCCATCTGACTACTTGGCAGATGGCAACTTTTTGGGACTCAACCTCCCCTTCTTATAGATTTTTACCAGACACCAAATGTGATTTAGGGTCTGGGGTTTTTAAGTTTTATGTTAGAGTTCTGCTTTTTTTGAAGTGGGCACTTCTCCTCTTCTTCTTCTTTCTTCATGTCTATCACACGTCTTGCATGCATCTAGCACACAAACTCAGTCTGCACACACTGTACAACACTAAAGATTTTCTATATTTAACCTGGTTGTGATCTTTATAAACTCACACACTGCCAGCACAAACATTGACTATGTGTGTGCTGTACAGCCCTTAACAGTTCATATTGTACTCCTCGCAAGCATACACACACTCAGCATATGCTTTATCCACAAAAGCACTGCACAGCACTACATCTCGCATGTAATGTATTCTTCTTGGCATACTTACACCCAGTACATGTACTAACCACACATTGAATGAAAAGTACTGCTACATTCTTAAATGTATACCCTTCCCAGGCACACATACAACTATGGCAGTGTCATTGCTCCTGCACTGCGCAGCACTCCACAAAATACCTAACATAGGCTGAGGGTGAGTAAAGCACACATCAGCGGAACTTTTGAAGTGGTGAGTGAGCCTGTAGGACTCACTCCAGTGACACAGGGTAAGAAGGTAATGTGCACTACTACTGATCACTTCACTTTATGCTACCACCATTGTGTTTGTGATGCTTAACTTCTGGTGAAAGCAGTAGCCTTCCACCCTTATGAGGGTAGTGCTTTGGGTGCTACTCCCTGTCCAACAAGACTGCAATCCATGGGGGGCGTGGCCTGACTGGAGAACATGGCAGCTGCATTGTAATGGAGCTCCTGGCGGCGCTCCTTAATCTGACAAAATCCTACCTTACACTACGCCACAACTCGTCTCCAGACTCACTTATGGCTTGTGGAGCGACAAGGGACTGAGGATGGTGTCTGAATTGTGCTGCTGTCCACTGTGTCGTTCCATGACTGCCGGGGGCCATGCTGGGTAGCCACGAGGTGTTGGAGTCAAGAACTTCGTACCATACAAGTGGAAGCATGTGACCGGCGGGTTAGGTCGCAGCCTGTGGTGTGCTGGCGGGAGACTCGGTCAGAGCTCCCTGTGTGTCTCCCCTGTGCCCTTCACTAGTGGGGGTGGAGGCGTCACTCACCCATGTTGAAGACAGCTCTGGCGCGAGGCCCCGATTGAGCTGGGACGGCTGACACCATGAGGGCAGTGCCTTGACTAGCTGAGCTGTGTGCCCCGTTCAGGCCGTGATGCAGTTGTGGTGTCTGGTCCTGGCAGGAACTGAGGAGCTGCAAAGGGGCCAGGGATTGGTGGGTGTCCCCCTTTTCCCCTTGGGATGACGAGGCACCGTCGGATGGGCCGCAAAGGTCCCTTGTAGGCCTAGAAGTACCAGCTGGGGCCTGTGTCCGTTGGAGGATGGCAGGCGACCCCGCGGAAGATCAGCATGGAAAGGTGAGCAGCTGGGTGGGGGAGGGGAGTTGCATCACTGAACTGCTCAGCCCTACAAAAGCCACCCCACCGTAGCTGCATTACTGGTGTGGCGCTGCAATGTTGCTGTGTTGGGGTGCTGGGGCAGGGCCCTCACTTCCATAGGACAATGCTACCTTCGAGAGGATACCTCCCTTGCGCCATGAGGTCTTCGGTGCGGGAGTACCTGTCTGATTGGTAGGACACATACTGCTGCTGGCTTCCTCCTCACAAGGCCCCCCAACTTTGAGAGGCCAACACCCGCTGACTATTTATCAAATGGAGTAAGTACACCTTGGTGGTGTGTAGTGCACAACAATTACAATGCATGAAGGAGTCAGCCTGTGGCCCCCCACTAAACAATGCCCAAGTGATCCCTGATGCATGCATTTATTTTGGGCCCTGCTGCTGTAGTGTTTGCCTCATCCAACTCACCTGGTCTCAACGTATGGCCTCATTGCCTGATTTCGATGGCATGGGACTCCTTTAGGGAGCCTTGCCCAGAGTGGGTGTCTTGTTACGGAGGCGGCCGGGCCAGGTCATGGTGCGGCTTGTGGCTTGATGCCGGATAATAACCTGGAGTGGTTGTTTCCGTGCTGTATTGGGCCCCCTCGTCCTTTTCTGTAGGTGCTTTCTGTGGACCGATCGGAGGCCGACTGCTCATGTCGCCCCATATACTCACCTTATAGGGCCTGGCAGGATATGCGCACAACCGAGGAGGGACGTGAGACCTTGGAGGCAGTTACCATGATGAAGGATAAAGTGCTTCCCACTGTCAAACAATGCACTATGGACAAATATGCAGAAATATGGGGGTTTTGTGCCGGCAGCTGGAGCTGGTGAATAACCTATGGATATTCGGGATAATGCGGCGCTCTTTGCAGCCAAACTCAGTCTCGTGACATGCTAAGTGCCAAGATAGGAGCAGTGGAATCAGATGTTACTTTACTCCGACAAGATCTCAGAAGAGTAGTAGATTGGATAATGGAGCAGGGGCAAGGGTCTCTGGACTTGAGGTCTCGGCCACGGCCCTACAGCTAAAGGTGAACACACTGACTATGGTGATGAAAGAACTGGTGGCGAGAATGGAGGACATGGAGGGACAAACTTGCCGTAATAACTGAGATTTTGCTGGATTCCCGGAGGGATGTGGTAGGTCTGCCATGGACAGATTCTTGAAGCAGTGGATTAGGTCAGTGTTGCCCACTGAAAACCTTTCATCATGCTTTGTAGATGACAAGCTTATATAGAGTGCTTGTGAAGAAACCTCCTCCCACAGCACACCCTAGAAGAGTGATCACCAAGGTGACAGGGGAGGCTGCCTGGAAAAGATTCCAGCAAAGAGACACAACAGTACCAGGTCCTCCTGGCAGAGCTCCCAAAGAGACGAAGAATCCTAGGCCCGTCTGACCGGGCCCCCTAGGGTCATCACCAGCTTATGTACAGTTGAAGTGTACCTGAACTCTGGCAACATGTGCATGTCTGGTAATATGTGTACGCTCAATAGTGTGGATCACAGTATATATGAATGTTAGCCCCTGGGATAATGTTTTAATAACCCCTAGTGGCTTGTACTAATTGGACCCAGGGATCCATTGGGAGAGTCCCTGTTGGGGTTTCGGGTTGACCCATCCCGTAATAGATGCTTCTTGTTTGTATGGACGGGAGGAGTTCTGGGGAAAGTTGTATGTTTCATGTGGTTGTAATGCCTGGAATCACTACACACCCACTTTAGGGACCACACACAGAGATTCTGATATATATCCCCAAACTTCTTTATGAGTAATTCAAGAGTCGATGCTCCCGCCGGACTCCTCCACATGACTTCCTGGAATGTAGAGGGAGTCCTAGACAAGATCAAGCGGTCCTAAAACAAGCTAAAAGGTTGGAAGCTGACATACTATAGAAGACACATCTCATGGGCACCAAGGTCCCCTGTCTTGCAAGATATGGCTTCAATCAGGTATTCCATTCCGGATTCGCTAGGGGTTCTATGGGCACCTGTATATAGATTCAATGGGGTATTCCTTTTTCGCCAACTGAGGTATGGACAGACTGCCACAGGAGGTATTCAATTATTACAAGTACCCTGTATGGCTGTGGTTCCCAAACTGTGCGCCGCGGCACCCCGGTGCGCCGTAATGAGGTGCCAGGGGCGCCGCGCACACTAGGGTGACCAACTGTCCGTAAATTCTTTTATCTGTTTATTTTGGCAATCATAGGGAGCAGCGCTGCTCTCCTGTGAGAGGCCTCACCCCCCTGATGGAGCCGCCTCGCACTCCTCCAGGAGCACAAGAGCAGCCCCACCCGCCCATTGTCATTCAGTATGCCGCTAATTGCCACATACAGAATGACAATGGGGCAGTCTGGGGGTGTGACACCATGTGGCGGCCTCCTCCTGCCTCAGGGTACAGAAGGGCATTCTGTACGATAAAAAGTAAAACGCCAACGCTGCAGTTAGAAAATACTTCATTCAAAGAAGCCTGTAAAACAAGTTAAAAAGAACGGGTTATCGTTCCCTCACTGTCCTGTCATTTTAGAACTGAAGTATTTTCAATATTGTATTCAACAAAGCCATGGTTGCTCCTTTTTTTTTTAAGGAACTAGCAACCATTGACAAAGCCAATAGTCCTGGCTTGTTGAGGTGTAATGATACTTGCTGTATTATATATCTGGATGCAATGACAGAAACAACATAATACCAGTGAGGCGGAACACTATGCTAAGCGCAGATTTTTAGCCAAGGTGTTTTAAACTGCGCTCTTAATTACATCAAACACCCCCCTTTGAAGAGACCCACAGTTTTTTTACACCTCTTAAAGCCCTGGAAACAACACCATGTTACAGTAACCTCACATCCTGGCACTGTGCATCATGCATGACTTCTACGTTTTCAGTCTGCCTATGTGCAGGGGCATAGTGAACTCTCCACCAGCCCACCCCTTGCTGTAGTTCATTCTTGATGGGCCTCTTCTGCCTGCAACTCTGCAGACAAAGGCTCAGCTCATAATGTGAAAAGGTGGGTGAGTAAATAAGTGAAGGAATGTCTGAATGGCTGGATGGATTACTGAAAGGATGAATGCATGAATGAAAGGGGGGAATGGATAGATAATGAAAGAAAGGATGGATGGATGAGTGAATGAATGGAAGTATGGATGAGAGAAAAGGTAAATAGATGGATGTATGGGTGGAAGGGTAGATGGATGGGTAAAAGTGTGGATGGGTGTGTGAAAGGATGGATGGATGAGTGAAAGGGCAGCTGATGGGCGAGTGAATTGGTGGATGGGTGTGTGAAAGGATGGATGGGTGGATGAATGAAAGGGTAGATGATGGGCAAGTGAATGGGTGGATGGATGAATTCATAAGTGAAATGGTGAATGGATGGATGAGTGAAAGGGTGGATGTAAGGATTGATGAGTTAGTGAAAGGGGGTAGATGGACAAAAGGATGGATAGATGAGTGAAGTGAAAGGGTGGATGGATGAAAGAACGGATGGCTGGATGTGTGAACGGATGGTTGGATGAGTGAAAGAATGGATGAGTAATAGGATCAATGGATGGATTCATGAATGGATGAGTAAAGGGGTGGGTAGATGGATGGATAAGTGAAAGGGGGATGGAGAGAGAAATGGAGGATGAATGACTGAAAGGGTGAATGGGTGGAAGGATAAATGACTGGGTGAATGGATGAGTAAGTGAATGGGTGGATGGATGAGTAAGTGAATAAATGGCTGGGTGGAAGAGTGGATGGATGGATGATTGTACAGATGGATGGGGTGAAAGGGTGGGTAGATGAATAATGGATGGATGAGTGAAAGGGTGGATGGAGGGATGGATGAGTGAAATGATGGATGGAAGGATATATGGTGGATAGGTATGTAAATGGTTGAATATGTTTGGATATAGATGGGCACACAGATGGAAGGACAGACCTTTTTAGTGTAAAAATAAGGCTGGGGATACTGATTACGACAGACCAAACTCAATGTTCCATTTTCTCAGAGCGGGTCTCAGTACCAAAAGGTACTGAAAGCAGCAGCTGGCATAAATAAGGGTTTGGGACCAGGCACTCTGTTGGGGAAAAAAACGATGGATTGGGATGCAGCCAAAGTGATTGCCAGTGGATGAGATTAATAATTCAAGCATTCCAACCATTATAAATAATACCTTCATTGCGTCCCAAATACTTTAAGGAAGATAACAGGAGGTACACACCACCCACCCAACCATCGGTAAAAAAATGGTGGGGAGCCACGGCCAACTGCCGATTAGGTCAGGGGAGCCACAGGTCAAAAAAGTTTGGGAACCACTGCTGTATGGGGAAACCCTTACCACCGGTTCTATATATGCCCCTCCTCCGATGGGGCAGACGTTTGTGCAACCATAACGCCCTGGGCCTAACTTTGAGCCCATTGGGATTTAATATTCCATCCCATAACATTGAACCATTTGATAGGAATCTCATACACACAAACAGTCGCCGTAGGCTGAGATGGAGTGTCAGTGCCTCATTCCCGGCTATTCAGAAGCAGATCTATGAGGATCTTGCCACTGCACCAAAAGCACTGCTTAATGTTGGGGGGAATTCTTTGGTAGCTGCCTCATGGGGGGCCTCAATGTTATTCATAATACTATGCTCCACTCCTTAAAGGAGCTCTTTATGGTAGATTCCAGGTCCTTTCCTAAGAAGGCTAAAACAGTTCCATGTTATACCAAGGCCGGTAGGTTAGCCCAGAGTGCCCTGATGGTTGCTATTAAAAGCGGCAATAGAGTCTTAATTAAGGAAGCTAGGGCCTCCTATAAAGCCACACTAATGAGGCTAAGCGTGAGTTCAAATTGGCCAAATGGGGTGCCCTGCTGATGGCAGTAAAAGGGAAGGATCATCACTCGTTTTGGCCAATTTTGGCTGTTAGGAGCATGGAGCCTGCTGCTTTGTTGAATTGTAACATTACTGCAGCAGCCTGGGCAGACAACTTCTCTGGGCTATATGCTGGTGGGATCGATGAAGCAGCCGAGCCCTGTTCTGATTGTACAACGGCTATCGTAATTAAACCGATAGGGAACAGCTGTGTGGACAGAGTTCTCCATGGGGTGGCTTTGTCCAACCAGGATAAATGTGATATTCGTCCCATTACTGCTGGGGAGTTTGCTAAAGCGATAGATTGCATTACCCTAGGGAAAGCACCAGGGATGGATAAGGTACAGGGGGATCTGTTTAGGATCAATTATGACATCCTGGCCCTATTTTGCCCTGTACCTTAACTGCATCTTGAAATATATTGCACCGATTTATACAAAGGGCTTAGGGTCCCTTCCATCCAACTATCGGCCAATCAGCCTTATTGACAGCTGGCAGAAGCTCTTCAGCTGGATACTGATGGGCAGGGTGAATGAGTGGATTGAGAATGTGGGCTTGTTAACTCCCCTACAAGCAGAGTTCAGGGTGTGGAAAATTACCAACGACCAAGTATTTCAATTGCAATTAATTTAATTGAAAATATGTTGTTTTGGGAGGTGGACATCTCTATGTAGTCTTCGCTGACCTTCAGTCGGCTTTTGATCTTGGTCCGAGGGAGGCCATGCGGAAAGAGCCTATTGACCTGAGACCCCAATATACCTTGTTGATGTTATCAGTACGCTGCACCAGATGAACTACGCACAGGTTAGATGTGGCTCCCTAGGGGAATTGACAGCGCCCATCCCAGTTACTCAGGGAGTGCGGCAAGGGTGTGTTCTTGCCCTGACCTTGTTCCAATTATATATTGTCGATCTGGTGACCCTTCTAGAGCTGTGAATGCATGATACCCCGAGTTTGGTTAACTGAAAGGTCCTGATGCTCCTGTTTGTGGACAGCACCTTACTGGTCTCCAAATCTCCCACAGGCATATAAAATCTGTTGGCCCAGTTTGGTGTCTTCTGCAAGTAGAGAGGGCTCGAGATAATCTTAAAAAGACTACATGTATGGTCCTGAATCCTTGCCAAACAACTCACCCGCACCTGTCCCTCATTGGTGTCCCCTTGGGGAGAGTCTGTACTTTTGAATATCTGGGGTGCACTCTAATGGAGCACTTTGGCCTGCACAGATTTAGAAGAGTAAACTTAAGCTGCAGCACTATACAGGAGGCATCCCGAGGGCCTTCCAGGGTTCTAACTTTCGACCGCTAATTCCAGTCTTCCAAATGTACAATCTTCAAGCACCTGGGGGTCGCCATTTGGAGAAAAATTATAGGGGACATGAGTCTGTCAATGATCTGGAGTTGGTGGATTGCCGCTTTTTATGAATTTGAACTAGTCTCCCCTCTAGTACCACACTTCTTCCTCTCTGGCTAGATCATGGCCATAGATCGATCGCTCATAGAGTGGGCCTCAGACCCTTGTTGTACTAGAGAAGGGTCTGGGCCTCTGAAGACCTAGTGCCATATTGGATGGGGTTGGAGGAAATCCAAAGGCACCATGTGGCCATTGGGATCCCTCGGTTTGGATTCACCAAACCTCACTTGATGGATCTTGGGTGTAGGCATCTGAGGGCAAACCATGCGACTGCTTGCAGAATACCAAAGTCTGTCCTAAAGGGGATCTACTGGAGATATGTAGATGGAGGAGTACATAGAAATGGGAGGGTGGGCACTATGACCTTGGCTTTCCTAGAGTTTAAAGAAGTTTACTTTCTGGAAGAGCACATGGACCCTATATATCAAAATTTGCTTTGGACTTTGCCAGTTTGGGAGACAGTGCAAGAAAGCCCTTGGTAGAACATCTGGAGATCCACAAACCTCTATAAAATAGACGCATGCGCAGAATCCTTAACACAATAACAAACACTCCTTTTTTATTCTCATAGAAAAAATATACTCTATAATATTAAGTACTAATTAAGGTTTTCTTTTGCTGCCCTGTTGCTTTTGGGGAAGAGCATGGTGCCAAAGACATTTTAGCTGCATAATTTGGTTAACCTTGCCCCATAATTTGGTGCTCCTCTAACGCATAATTCCAGTGGCCCTACTTCTAAATCACAACATAAAATAATTTTCAGGTTGATGGAAGAAAAAAGATGATTAAGCATAAAAGATGGTTACCTTCTAAGAAAATGGGGATGAAGCAGCACAAATAAAGTAATGACACAAGTCATCAAGAAAAGTATGTACAAGTAACACATGACACATAATAAATAACGTTTACATACTTATTTTTTTAGATTATACTTCACGTAAGCGCTTGCTTATAATGCTGAACATGCTGATTTGACAAGGAAATGCCTTTCTTTGCCAGATGGCTTCTGCACTTACTAAATAGTCCCTTACAAAGAGTGGAAGCAATGCAACTCATACATTGCGATGGAAATACTCTTTAGAAGGCAGCAAGTGGCACCAAACAGCCAAAAGCATTAGTTGCGAGATGTAAAGCCATTTAAAATGATCCAATATGTGATTCACAATGTCTCATACAATGGCAAAAGAGGACTGAGCCAAACCATCTCTGTTTACAATTGGTCTTAAGGACAGCTGGCTGTCAAGCTAAACCTAAAATGTAGCTGGACTGGGAACAAAGAATGCATGGGGAGGCATGTGTGCTGTATGACCACAGTCGGTTCTCGATTACTAGAAAACTTATCATCCAGATGAATTACTGAATGATTGGGTCATTAATCTGACCCCGAAACCGGTCCCAGGGTGCTTGTTTCTGGTCCAGGGAGGACCTGGCTTACAGTTAGGGCTGGACCGTTCCCATGAGGCACAGGGTCAAGACTGATTTGCATAGGGCTGGGTTTAAAGTGGAGTGGCATGGTGAGCAACAGAACTATGGATTTAACCCACATGTATTGACAGGGGGAGAATGTTTGATTTGCTCTGCATTCCGTCCATCATCTGTGTGTCTTTTGCCTTCTCGCCCTAAGTGCCCTGGGTTTGCCCAGACATGGGTCTTGGGCTCACTGTGCCACTGGATTCAAGCTAGCCTGGCTGATGAGGGTTGATGCCCTGAAACCAGTCCCAGGATGCTTGTTTCCGGTCTAGGGAGGACCTGGCTTGGCAGTTCGGTCTGGACTGTTCCCATGAAGCATAGGGTCAAGACTGATTTGTATATTGCTGGGTCTAAACTGGGGTGGCATGGTGAGCAAAAGAACAATGGATTTAACTCAGATCTACTGGCTGGGGGGAATGTTTGATTTGCTCTGCATTCCGTCCATCATCTGTGTTTCTTTTGGTTCATTAATCTGAGCATGCCTTAACAATTACATATTGGTAAATGATAGTGAGAGAGGCTAATCTGAGCTTGTCCTGAGAATTTCAAAGTGATGCGTCGCATTTGCTGAGGTTGCCTAGTGATGGCAATGTCATGATAATTGCTGAACGATTGGTACAGTATGGTAGGCTACATCTTTAGTAGTAGTTTACCCCTAGAACTAGACAACACAGTATGGAGCAGAAAAGTGAAGGCTCAGGAATAACTCATAGCTTGTGTTTATACAACAAAAGGGACATGTATTTTACAGCCTCTCAGCAGTAATGGCAGAAAAAGAGTAAATTAAATTGTTCCAGTAAGGCTCTGCATGCGGAATATGGACCTTTGAACTGACAAAATCAAGGATAAATCCTGAAGGACACCTTCAAGAGTTTTTTGGACTTCTGCAGAGAAACACTAAGTGGCGGTTTGAAACACTGCGCCATGCTTTCTTGGTGCTCCCCCCTCCCCTGCAGGACATGTGCTACTTCTAAGATAACCATATTTCCCGGACAGTCCTGTTTTTTCAAGAACTGCCTCTGTGCTTCAAGACTTTTTGCAAAAATAAATGCATGTCCTGGATTTGAGGGAGGGTTAGGTGAGCATGCACATTTTTCGCCGTGCTGCAAAGGTTCACTTTTACACTGGCCCTCTCATCACACAAGGGGACATAGTTTATTTGTTGAGTCTCTGTAGGAAGCTCGCTCTTTATATAGTATACCAAAAGAACAAGTTACTTACCTTCGGTAACGATATATCTGTAAGAAACAGTAGTTAGTATTAGATTCCTTACCTTAGAATATCCCCAGGCGTCAGTCTGGATCCGGAAACTTTTGCGTAGCAGTACCCCTGCGCGTCGGTAGGCGTCGTCTGCAGGCGTCCCCTGCGGCTCCGCGTCGTCGGCGTCGTGCGCCGTGATGACGTCGCTGGAGTATATAGACGCCGCCTCCGCGCGCTGACGTCAGTTCTTTGCACACAGCTTTTCCGCGCCAGAACACGCAGAGCCATGTGAGAACCAACACTGGTGCCATTTGAAAACTAGGGCCCTGAAAGGGATGTCCTTAACCCTAGGTATCAGTTCGCAGAACGGGGAGGATGGGAGGGGCGGTAAGGAATCTAATACTAACTACTGTTTCTTACAGATATATCGTTACCGAAGGTAAGTAACTTGTTCATCTGAAAGAAACAGGTTAGTATTAGATTCCTTACCTTAGAATAGATACCCCAGCAATACCAACCCCGGTGGTGGGTCTGCGAACCAATACAACCTACACCAGAAAGTCCTGGAGGACCGAACGGCCAAAGAAGCCATCCCTCCGGACTTGACTGTCCAGGCAGTAGTGCCTCGCAAAGGTGTGCAGCGAGGCCCACGTGGCCGCCTGGCAAATGTCCTGCAAAGGGACTCCCCGGCCCAGGGCAGTAGTAGCCGCCGTGGCCCGAGTGGAATGGGCCCTCAGCCCAACAGGAGGCTCCTTCCGAGCCAAAGAGTAGCATGCTTTGATGCACAGGACGACCCACCGAGAGATGGTCCGTTTCTGTACCGCCCTTCCCTTCTTCTCACCCACGTAGCCAACAAAAAGATGGTCATCCACCCGGAACTGGCGTGTGCGATCCATATAGAATGAAAGCGCACGTTTTGGGTCCAGACGATGGAGCCGCTCTTCATCCTTCGAAGGATGCGGAGGCGGGAAGAAGGAGGGCAAGGTGATGGACTGCCCAATGTGAAAAGCAGAGACTACCTTGGGCAGGAAAGAAGGTCTAGTCCGAAGAACCACCTTATCAGGATGAACAGACAAGAAAGGAGGTTGAACAGAAAGAGCCTGGAGCTCACTCACTCTCCTGGCAGAGGTGATGGCTACCAGGAAGGCCGTCTTTAAGGTGAGAAGACGGAGAGGACAGGAATGAAGGGGCTCAAAGGGAGCGCACATCAGGAAAGTCAAAACCAGGTTCAAGTCCCACTGAGGCATCACGAACGGAGTTGGAGGATACATGTGCGTGATGCCCTTCAAGAATCGTAACACAATAGGGGACTTGAACAAAGATGGCTGATCAGGTAGCCTCAAGAAGGCGGAAAGGGCAGAAAGATAGCCCTTGATAGTGCCCAGAGCAGAGCCCTGCTGGGCAAGGGAAAGGAGGAAGAGGAGAACCTCAGACAGAGGGGCAGAAAGGGGATCCACAGCCTTTGCTGTGCACCATGCCACAAATCTGTTCCACCGGCAGGCGTATACCGACTTTGTGGAGGGACGCCTGGCTGCCAGAATGACATCACAGACTTCAGGAGGCAAGTCAAATGGCCTCAACTGTCGCCGCTCAATCTCCACGCATGGAGGTGGAGACTGGACAGGTTCGGGTGGAGGACCGTCCCCTGCTGCTGCGACAGAAGGTCCTCCTGAAGGGGCAGGCGGATCGAGGGACCGACTGTCATGCTGAGTAGCTCGGGATACCAGTACCTTCGAGCCCAGTCCGGAGCCACAAGGATAACTTGAGCCCGGTCGCGCCTGATCTTCTTCAGCACTCTGGGCAGAAGTGGTATAGGCGGAAAGGCGTACAACAGACCGCAACTCCACTCGCGCCGAAAGGCGTCCCCGAGCGAGTGCCGTCTTGGAAACTCCAACGCGCAGAACTGATGACATTGCGCGTTCTCTTCTGTGGCGAATAGATCTAACCAAGGCTCTCCCCATTGCTGAAAGAGGCCTCTCGCCACATCCGAGTTCAGACGCCATTCGTGATCCACCGAGCACCGACGGCTGAGTTCGTCCGCCCTGGCGTTCAGAGAACCTGCCAGGTGTTGAACCGTCAGAGTCACGCCCTGACGTTCCAGCCATTGCCAGAGGCGCAGAGCCTCCTGGCAAAGGGTCCACGACCCCACACCGCCCTGTTTGTTGCAGTACCACATGGCGGTGGTGTTGTCCGTGAACACCTGCACTACACTCCCGTTGACAAAGGGGAGGAATGCCTTCAGTGCTAGGCGAATCGCCCGCAACTCCAACATGTTGATATGGAGCCGGGACTCCGCCGGAGACCAGAGGCCTCTGATCTCCGCCTCTCCCAAGTGGCCACCCCAGCCTTGGAGGGACGCGTCCGTCACAACCACGTGCTCCGGTTGGGGAAGGGAGAGGGATCTGCCCCTGACCCAATCGCGGTCCGTAAGCCACCACTGCAACTGTCTCGCAGCGCCCTCCGAGATCAGGACATGGTCGGATAGGTTGCCCTGATGCTGGGCCCACTGAAACTTCAGGTCCCACTGCAGAGCCCGCATCCGCCATCTGGCGTGATGCACCAGAAGGATGCAGGAGGCCATCAGCCCCAGAAGCCACAGCGTCAACCTGACCGAAACCCGGGATAACGGCTGAAAGATGGGAATCAGAGCCTGAATATCCCGGACCCGCCGTTCCGGAGGATAAACCCGAAACTGCGCCGAGTCGAGAACCGCTCCGATGAAAAGGAGCTTTTGAGAGGGACAGAGGTGTGATTTCGGCACATTGATGGAAAACCCCAGCTCGTGCAGGAGGTCTGCCGTCATCTGAAGGTGGTGGACGACTGTCTGGGGCGAGCCCGCCTTCAACAGCCAGTCGTCGAGGTAGGGGAAGACTGAAACCCCTAACCGGCGCAGATGAGCTGCGACCACCGCCATCACTTTCGTGAACACCCGTGGGGCGCTGGTAAGGCCGAAAGGGAGCACGATAAACTGAAAGTGCTCGTGGCCTACCGTGAACCGCAGGTAACGCCGGTGGGCCGGCAGGACGGGGATGTGAAAATACGCATCCTGCAAGTCCAACGCTACCATCCAGTCTTGTGGGTCTAGAGCAGCCAAGACCTGAGCCAAAGTCAACATCTTGAACTTCTCCTTCCGGAGGAAGCCGTTGACGTTCCGTAGATCCAAGATAGGACGCAGGCCTCCCTTGTCCTTCTTGGGTACCAGAAAGTAGTGGGAGTAGCAACCACACCCTACTTCTGGCCCAGGAACGCGCTCGATGGCCCCCTTGGCCAAGAGGGCCGTAACTTCCTCCTGCAGAAGCGTCAAGTGGTCCCCCGACACACGGTGGTTCTGCGGTGGCATGGCTGGAGGAGTGGACTCGAAGGGGAGGGCATAGCCCCTTCGGACAAGCTGCAGCACCCACCTGTCCGATGTTATCGCGCGCCAGCGGGAGTGGTGATGGCGAACCCTGCCACCCACTGGCGTCACGTGAGTCCGAAAGCTCGGACTAGGAAGGCTTGGATGCAGCAGCGGAGGGAGGCGTGGACTGACCACGCCGCTGGCCTCTACCGCCACCACGGCGGAAACCACGGCCGCCACCGCGCTGGGGAGCGTTCTGCGTCGCGTGGCTGGCAGCACGTGTGGGACCTCCCCTCCCTTGGCCACGAAAGGGCCGAAACGAACCCGTCTGCTGGCGCTGGGTCGAAAGACCCAAGGACTTGGCCGTGACCCTGGAGTCCTTGAAGCGCTCCAGCGCGTGGTCCGCTTTGTCACCAATCAGGCGACTGCCATCAAATGGCATGTCCATGAGTGAATTTTGGACGTCTGGCGAGAAGTTGGCAGATCTCAGCCAAGCATGGCGACGAATCGCCACCGTTGTGGACATCGCCCGTCCCAGTGAGTCGGTCGTGTCGAGACCACAACGGATCGAGTACCGCGCCGCATCCCGGCCTTCAACTAAGGCCCGTGTGAGCTTGTCCCGCACCTCCTGGGGACATTGCGGCAGACACTCCTCGACCGTATCCCACAGGGAGTGGGTGTAGCGGCCCAAGAGGCACGCGGTATTACAAGACCGCAGTCCAGCGCTCAAAGAGGAAAAGACCTTTTTACCAAACTGGTCATACCGCTTTGATTCCCTATCGGGCGGAGCCGACGGAAATGCGGACTGCGAAGTGGAGGCCTGGATCACCAGACTCTCCGGGGAGGGATGGGTGGACAAAAAGGCAGGGTCGTCCGAGCATGGACGGTGACGCCTCGCGACATTCCGGTCAACCGGCGCACCAGAAGCGGGCCTGGACCAGGTGCCCAAAAGGACATCCGACAGGGCCTCATTAAACGGCAGCAGAGGCTCCTGGGGGCATGACTGCGGTTTAAACACTTCGGTCAGAATGTTCGGCTTGACCTTCGCGACGGGGAGCTCAAGGTGCAAGGCCTTGGCAGCCCTCATCAGGACCACCGAATAGGCAGCACCTGCCTCAGACGCCACAGGGGACGGAGAGACAAACCCAGGGTTGGGCGACTCGTCCAGGCCACTGGCATCACCCAGATCACCTACCCAGTCCACATCATACTGGCAGGCACGGGATAGAGGGTCCTCAGACCCCTCCCAACCCTCTCCATACTCATCGTCATCATACCCATATTCTGGGTCGACGATATAGACGTCGGGGTCAACGGGCCCCATCGGCGTCGAATCCGGCGTCGGCCGACGCCGGTCCGACTCCGCGTCCGGAGTCGGGGAGGAAAGGGGGGTGGCGCCGCGCGGCGTCGGCGCCGGGGACCCGACGCCGGCCGGAGCCGACGGCGGAGTCGCCGCACCACGCGGGGGCGGTACCACGGGTTGGCCCACAGGAACCGACGCCGGAGAGGCCGGGAGACCAGCCGGCGACGAACCAGGGGGAACCAGCGGCGCCGGGGCCGGAGCCGCCGGCGGCGCCGGGGCAGGAGCACCCGAACCGCTCGGGCCCCCAGACGGGACAGACGGGCCCGCAGGCGCCGAAGGCCCCGCCGGAGAAGACCTCGCCCTCATAGCAATGAGGAAGGCCTCGATCTCCTCACGCGACGCGCCTTCCCCAGGGACCGACGGGTATGGGGTAGACGGTGTCGGCGACCCACGCGGGGCCGCGGGGGTGGGGTCACCCGAGCCCCCGGCCGCAGTACGCGGGCGTCGGGGGGAGTCGGGGGTGCGATGGCGACGCCCCGACTTCTTGTGCTTACCTGACGAGCCGGAGGAATGGTGGCGACTCCCGGAGCGCCCATGGCGGCTCCGCGATCGTTCCCTCGACCGCTCCCTCGACCTCCGACCGGACCGGGACCGCTCTCGACGCGGGGCCGACACCCGGAGCTCGAGAAGCTTGCGGGACCGCTCCCGCCTAGCTTTTCCAGTCAAGGCCCGACAGTCGACGCAGGACTCCACGTCGTGGTCCGCGCCCAGACACCGGAGGCAGAGTCGATGGTGGTCGGTGACCGACATCATGCGGTCGCACTCGTCGCAGCTCTTAAACCCAGGCATCCTACCGCACCGTAGAAAGATTAAGTTTCACAAACACTTGGTCAAAAGACCGGAGTACTGCTCTTCGGATCTGCGCTAACTGGCGCGGAAAAAAGAAGAACTGACGTCAGCGCGCGGAGGCGGCGTCTATATACTCCAGCGACGTCATCACGGCGCACGACGCCGACGACGCGGAGCCGCAGGGGACGCCTGCAGACGACGCCTACCGACGCGCAGGGGTACTGCTACGCAAAAGTTTCCGGATCCAGACTGACGCCTGGGGATATTCTAAGGTAAGGAATCTAATACTAACCTGTTTCTTTCAGATAGAGGTATACTGTGCAAAGAGTCCAGATATCCCTTATAAGTGGACAGGGGCTTGCTCTAGCCATTCCAAGGTGCTCTCTTAGGGGGTAGTGTGGTCGAGCAGCCATATGCTTACGATAGATTAGTGTTAGACATCTGCAGTTTACACAAAGTCAATAAATTATACACACGTCTCAATAAGATCTACACCACGTTATAATATTTTTAGGCACCAGAATCAATACGTTCAGGTAAGTACGTTTCGAGACAGAAATATTTGCAGTTTTCAGAAGTCAACACTTTTCAGAGGGGGCAATGTTATCCTATGGAGAAAAAACAAATACTGCATACAAGTTCTTAACCGCTTCCGTGCGGCGCCGATTCCGCCCCTGTGCTGGACATTCCAGAACAGGGTGCGGTCGTGACGGAACCGTTCCGTCATCAGCACAGCTCAGCCGTGACTGATGACGGAACGGTTCCGTCACAAGCATCGAAGGGGTTAACAGAAACTTACAAGACCAATCTCCTGGACTAAAGGTAAGCATTGGGCAAGGTCCAAGGCTGCACCAACAGTTCACCTCAGGTGGCACTGGAGCAGCCAGGTGCAGTGGTGCAATACAGCACCAGGAAGTCAATGGGGATCGGTCCAGTCACATTAAAGAAGCAGGTTTGGACTTGGGGTCCAGTCCAGCTGAATGAACAGAGGAGCTCAGGTCTCACAAATCTTGAGGATGTGGGGACACCTTTGATTCTCTTCTCCTCAGGCCGGGGTGCAGAGCTGTCCTGAGGCATCGGGTTTCTGTCACTGGAGACACTTGCGGTAGAGGGGATCTGCACAAACAAGCTGCAGGCGGCATTGGGAAGTTCACAGCTGGGAAACCCAAGGTGGGCTTTGAGGCACGAGGGTCTGGAGACCACTCTGGCATCATAGGCCCACTTCAACTCGGGCTAGGGGGCACGGGTGCAGTGGTGCTTTCCGGTGTCTGTTTTTTTGGTGGTGCAGAGTCCTCACAGGTCTTCTGGGTGCCTGCAGGATGCAGGGGGAGCAGATCTGCTGCTCCACTGGAGCTCCTGGGTCTTTAGTCGAAGGCTGGAAGTCCCCCAGGCTTTTGGAGGCACGGGCAGCTGCAGGACAAGTTGTCTTTGGTGCAAATACTGATGACAGCAGGCAGCCCAGCAGGGTGGGCACCAAGTCAGTTGCTGGTCTTCTGTTCCTGCTTTTGGGACTCTTCAGCATCCGTCTTCTTCTTTCAGGTTGGCACAATATGATTTTCTGATGCTAGGGGATCCCCTAAATACCAATTTTTGGGGTGTTAGGGGAGTGTAGGGTAGTAGCCAATGGGCTACTTACCCCTGTGGTCACTACGCCCCCTATATGACCACTTCCTGGGAGAAGTGGGCATAACCCTGTCCCAGAGTTCCTAATTCTGCCAGCATAAAGGAGGCAGACTGAAATGTCGTGTCCACATCAGGTAGACCACCTTAGGGGTGGAACTAGCCTGATGGAGGACACGCCTCTCTGACTATTAATTTTCCCACCTGTCCAGGTACCAAATGGGCCCTGGTCGGGGGGTGGCATCCCTCTGAGGGAAGCCAGATGTGCATATAAAGAAAGGAGGCTCTTTGAAGCCCCCTGCCATGGAATGCAAATTTGCAGGACATCCTGCTGGAAGGGGGTATAAACACCCTCTGCCAGAGCAGACTTTGTTTCTGACCTCCTGAGAGCATAGGCCCTCACCCCTGGAGACCAGACACCCATCTGTGGTGGCAGACTGGCAAGGAACAGTCAGCCAGCGCACTAGTAGTTGGTAAGTTTAATGGCGCATGTCTAAAGTGCCCTCCGGGTGCATGTATGAATAAATCCATCACAGGAATCAGTGTGGGTTTATCACTACAAGACCTTTGGTTTCAATGAACCCATCATGTAGCTGGGGAACTTGTTTTACAGCAGTGTCCAGCACATGTATTTAAAATGCCTTCCTTGGTCACTTGTACTGACAAATATGTCTACACATGTAGTATATTGCAACCTGCATTAGGTTTAAGGCCTGTTGTTGGGGTGACTATTTTGCCAGGTTCAAGTGGGAATTCAATTTAAAACTGCACACACAGGCTGCAAAAGTAGGCCTGGGGTCGTTTCACACTGCTACTTTAGTGAGTGGCACAGCGAGTGCTGCAGCCCACCTGTAATATTTAATTTACAAACCCTATGTACATGCAGTACAATATACTAGGGACTTATTTAGCAGGGCCACTGGAATTATGCGAGTCTGTGGCTGTGGCGTTTTTCAGCATAAGTATGGGTTTGCCACATTGGCTACATAATCCATCATCTACTGTAAAATTTGCAGATTTTAACAAAAAGTTAGTTTCTAGCTCAAGCATATCCATTAAAAGTTACAAAAAACTTGTGTTCCTGAGCAGAGGAAGGCCCTTCTCAAAGGTTGACTTGTCATCTTTCAGTTGCTTATTAGTCCAGTTGGGTTATTAACTGGTACTAAAAAGGTGAAATCTTTTCCCAGACAGAGTTACCATGAGTAAAAATGACAAAATAATGAAGTCATACCATCACATAATTTGCTACATAAGGCAGCATAATTTACCTTTTCTTGACGCATAATCTAGTTAATCATGTGGCATTATTTGGTCCTCTCCTGCCGCCTAATTACAGTGGCCTGAAGTAAAGCAAATGTGACAATTAGTTAAATGGCAATTTTACCATATTTAAGGGGGTGAGCACAATCACTTTAGCTCTAAGGCCAATAAAAAGGGTTGAGTTAAAGAACTACACAAACATTAGAAATTCTAAAGCTATAGTTATACCTTAAATCTATAATTTATGCACCACCTTTACATTACTATACATTTCTTTATTCTTTATATACAAACCAAACGTAAACGACCCAAACATTAGAAATTCTAAACTTATACTTATCCCTTACATTTATAATGTATGCAATTATTATTATTATTATTATATTTATTTTTGTAGAGCGCGCAGCTACCCTGAGGTTTCCCGGCGCTAAGGACACAATGAGCGAAAAGACAGAGGGAGACAGAGGGATTATGGGAAGATTATTGGTTAAACAACCATGTTTTTAAGTTCTTACGGAATTGGAGATAGCATTCGTCTGTGCGAAGCTGAATTGGGAGGGAATTCCAAAGAGAGGGGGCCAGGTAAGAGAAGGAGCGTCCGCCCAGTCTTACTCGGTTAATCCTAGGTACCTGAAACTTATGTTGACTGGAGGAGCGCAAAGTTCTTGAGGGGCAATATTGATGGACAAGGGTACCAAGATAGGATGGTGCTTTGCCCGCCTTAATTCTGTGCATAAAACACAGAGCTTTAAATTTTGTGCGGTTTTCGATGCGGAGCCAGTGAAGACTCCGAAGACCAGACGAAGTTGAAGATTTTTTAGGTAGCTTGCATAGCAGCCTAACTGCTTCGTTTTGCACTGTTTGAAGTTTCCTTGTGACTTCTTTACAGGCTCCCAGATAGAGGATGTTGCCGTAGTCCAATCTAGATGTAATTAGAGCTTGGACTACGGTTTTTAGCGTGTTCTGGGGGAGCATCCACCTGATTTTCTTGAGCCACTTGAGGATGGTAAAACAAGTGGCTGCCACTCTGACCGCTTGTTGTTTCATAGACATTTGGTCATCGAAAATGATGCCAAGGTTGCGAGCGGTCTTGGAGTGGGTGGGTGTAGGTCCCATCTGCGGTGGCCAATGTTGAGGGCCCCATAGGGTTTGCCAAACAGAAGCAGTTCGGTTTTTCCTCCATTGAGTTTTAGTTTGTTATCATGCATCCATTTGGCAATGTTGTTAAGACCGGAGCAGAGGGAAGATGGGTTAGAATGTGCGTTAGCGGACAGTGAATAAACGAGCTGGGTATCGTCAGCATACGAGTATATCGTCAACCCAGATTTTTCAGCTAAAGAAGCAAGGGGACTGATGTACAAATTAAATAGGATGGGGCTGAGGGTCGAGCCTTGGGGAACCCCAAAAAGTGAGTTATGAGGTTTTGAGGAGGATGTGGAAGAGAAGACTTGGAAGGTTCTGTCGATAAGGAAACTTTTTAGCCACGCCAGGGCTGGTCCGGTTACGCCACAGGTTTGCAAGGTGTTAAGGAGGATGGTGTGGGAGACCGTGTCAAACGCGGCACTGAGGTCGAGTAAGATGAGTGCCACGGTCTCCCCATTGTCAACATGTCGGCGTATAGTTTCGGAGACCCCTAAAAGAGTTGATTCGGTTGAGAAACCTGCCCTAAATCCCGACTGGGATGTGTGAAGGAGGTTATTGGTTTCTGTGAAATTAGTAAGTTGGGAAACAATAAGTTTTTCTAAAATTTTGGAAAATAGGGGGAGGAGCAAGATTGGGCGGAAGTTAGAGGGGTCGTCTGGATCTGCGGTAGCTTTCTTCAATAGTGGTGATACCATGGCATGTTTCCATTCCTTCGGGACTTTGGCTTCTTTTAAGGAGGAGTTGAGGAGCTCCAGGATGAGTGTGAGGGAAGGGGTGTCGAGTGTAAGAAAGATTTGTGGGGGAAAGGGGTCCAGGGGGGAGCCAGATGTGATGGTTTTGATGATTTCACGTAAAGATGACAAATTAAGCGAATCCCAGTTGGCTAAGTGCTGAGGGGAACCGCCTGAGGAAGGATCTGGCCTGTCATCATCAGGGTTGGAAGTCATTTTGGTAGAGTCTCGAGCTTTTGAAGGAGAGGTTGGCTCTTTGAAATCTGCGTAGATTTTATCTATATTGTTTATGAAGAATTCTGCCAGAACATTGCACTGTGATGAGTTCAGACAAGGGGCTTTCGGTTGGCATGTCGAGCCAGAGTTTTACTGTACGATTTTGAAAAGTGCTTTAGGACGGTTCTGAGCGTTCTCAATTGTAGCTTTTGTATATTCAGCTCTGGCTGATGTACATTTGGCATGATATTTAAATAGAGCAGCTTTATATAAAAGCTTTGTTGAGGGGTCATAGTAAGCACGCCATCGACGCTCTAGATTTTTGCAGGCCGTTTTATCGAGTTTGAGTTCTTCTGTAAACCAAGGGACCGGGGGATGATGTGAACTTTGTTTTTTATCTCTTTGTGGAAGGCATACATTAATGGCCGAACTGAGCCAGTTATGAATAACTTCGGCTTCATCGATGTTTGTTATATTAGTGAGGGGCCTGGTTTCGTTCAGATGTGCAGTCAACTGGGCAATATCAAGTTTTTTCCAATTTCTCATTACCCTTGGTCCGTTAGGACCATCACATTATTATAACTCACACACCTTCAAACACAGTGTATTGAACTCGGTAGCCACTGTACATTAACTTATAATCCGCCACTCTACCATGCACTGTGTAGTGACAAATGATGTGATTTGAGATGCCATAAGTGTTGTTTTGTATGCTATAAGCTCAGCTGGTATAAATGATGTGATATGAAAGGGTATAACCAGTGTATGAAGAAGGCAATGTTTGACAAAACATCCAAAAAAAGTGCTCCTTTTTGCTTAGTTTGTGCAGGGAAAGTTTTGGGGTGATCCGTCAAGCAGGGCTGATAAAAAGGGAATCCCAAAACCCGATTTCCCTATTAATGTTTCAATAGGAACTTTAGACACAGCTACAGCCCACACACCAAAATAGATTTACACCAAATTTGGCAGAAAACTAGATCTTGGTCTAGAAAGAGTGCTTTTTGTGCTTTAATGTAAATCCGTTAAGTAGTTGTTGAGTACACAAAACTCCTTTTTTTGTGATGTAAAGTAATAGATTATTACCATAGAATACTATACTAACCACACACAGCCTTAGGATGTGGATAGCGTGGTGTTGGGCTGCCAACCACTACAGTTGAGCAATGCCCCAGCCGCCAATCAGATTGCGTAGTTCGAGCTTGTTGAAACTCAAATCCTCACAGATCCTCCACAAAGGTACCACAGCGTGAAATATGCATACATCTGAATCTTAATTTCTCCAAAACTCATGAACAGATCTACCTAAATAACAAAAGCACACTTTTTGGGTATAGATCTAACTTTTTGCCAAGTTTGGTGTAATTTGGCTCAGCAGTTTTTTCTAAAACACTGCTCAATTTTCCTAAGAAATACTGAATGGGGTAAACATGTTTTGGGATAACCCTTTTTTTCTTGGTCCCTGCTTAACGACTCACTTTGAAATGTTTCTGGAAGGACCTGGTGGATGAGAATGTCTCAGAGATTTATCAAACATCGCTAAACTTATTATAAAAAAAAAAATCCATATCCTATAGAAACATGGTTCTAACTATAACTATCCACTGGGATCTGGGACTGGATAATATGTATATATGGACCTGACCCTCGCTGCAGGGTCACCCCCCAAACTTTTTGCCTTTAACCTCCACTTTTTTCTGAATTTGTTTTTGTTGGCCTTAGTACTCTGTGCACTTTACCACTGCTAGCCAGTGCTCCCTCTTTAAAACATGGCAACATTGGCTTATGCCCAATTGGCATATTTAATTTAAGTATAACTTCCTAGTAAAGTGGCA
Source organism: Lissotriton helveticus (assembly GCF_964261635.1). Classification (NCBI taxonomy): domain Eukaryota; kingdom Metazoa; phylum Chordata; class Amphibia; order Caudata; family Salamandridae; genus Lissotriton; species Lissotriton helveticus. Next base: position 1,786,320,242 of record NC_136067.1, read on the forward strand.
TTACATCTACTCAAGGCCTGTAAATTAAAAGCTACTTGTGGGCCTGCAGCACTTATTGTGCCACCCACTTAAGTAGCCCTGTAAAACATGTCTCAGGCCTGCCATTGAAGTCTGTGTGTGCAGTTTTAAACAGCCATTTCGAACTGGAAATATAAACCATTTGCCAGATCCAAAACATTCCTTTTTAAAACATAGAAGTCACTCTTAGGGTAAACCCAAAACAGACTAGAATGCAGGGTGCTGTGTATTTAAAATGTTAGATATGTACTTTTAGGTTTCACATATCCTAGTAGTTAAAAACTCTTAAATTCGTATTTCACTACTGCAAGGCTTACCTCTCCCGTAGGATAGGACTTACATTATTATATTGATTAAGCAGTAACTTTCAAATGGGAACAGGTACTTCATCATGTTTGGTGTAGGAATTGTAATGAAAAATCCCCTCTTATGATAAAGTTGGATTTTTGTTCACAATTTAGAAAATGGCACTTTTACACGGTTGAAATGTTCTTGCCTTAGCCTTTAAGTGCCTGCAGCCTGTTTCTGGGTCACATGGCCGGGTGTAGCTGACAGTTGGGCTTTGTATATTCCTCGTAGACATCCACACGCGGTAGAAAGTTTAGGTGTGCCTGGATGAGCCATCAAAGTTGGATTTTTGTTCACAATTTAGAAAATGGCACTTTTACAAGGTTGAAATTTTCCTGCCTTAGCCTTTAAGTGCCTGCAGCCTGTTTCTGGGTCACATAACCAGGTGTAGCTGACAGTTGGGCTTTGCATATTCCTCGTAGACAGCCACACACGGTAGAAAGCTTAGGTGTACCTGGATGAGCCATCACTGGCAGGACGGGAGGGCAGAGCTGGGTTCAACCGTACTTACACATTAATAGGCTGTATCCTTCCTTAACACAAACGACTGCCTGCCCACTGTAGTTAGTTTAGAGCCAAGGCAGGGGAGGCAAAAATCCTGTGCACTTCAAAGGGAAACCTCTGGAAGCTTCTATCAATTCAAAGGAGGCACCAGTTATACATATTGGTCCTCAGACACCAGCTCTTCAATAAACTACTGGATCTGTGGAGACTCTTCCAGGAAGAAGGACTGCTATGCTGCTGAAAAGCCGGGCACTCTGCTGGACTGCTGGACTCCTGGACTAATGCCTTGCTGGACTGCTACCATGCTGGATTGGATCCATGCTGCCCTCCTACTTGAGTCGCAGGTATTTGAACCTGAACCCAGTCTACTGCTGTTCAGAGCCACAGAGACATAACTGGCTCACAACCATCTGAACCAGCACCCATATCTACCAGGGACAAGCCCCTGATCCCCAAGTAGTGCTCCTCAGGTCCTGGACTGTTGGTGTGGTCTCGGAGAAGCTGAATTTAAGTTTTTGGGCTCTTCACAACCGCGAACAGGCCAGTTGGTGCTGAAACTTTGGCACTCGAATAGCCCACCAATGCAAAGTTCCATCAGCCCAACCCTTTGCCCTACAGCAACGACCACTCAGTATGAGCGCCACTGTGAAGCTCCGGCCCCACCATTAGCAACGACAACAGGATATTTGCCCTACAGAGACGATTGTCTGCAACGCCAGTGCCAGTGCGGTGCATAAACAACTGTCTTTGAGGCTTCTCTGCTCCTCGTGGCCCCATTCACTGGGAACAGGACTCTTTGCGCTTGATGATAAGGTAACTCTTTCAGCTGGGCTAACCTTTATCCGACCTGCGCTTCATTGCAGTCGGCCGGAACTTGTGACTTTCTCAGAGTTTCGCATTCCCATATAGCCACAAGTAGGCTTTGGGTTTTTTGGCTAATTTCATTTAAATCTTTACAATTGCATATCTCAGGTTCTACGGACTGGATTTTTGTAGTTTTGGTCTTTATTTGTTTATTAAAGTTTGCTCTATTTTTCTAAATTGACGTGGCTTTTTCTCGAGTTGTGTTTTCACTTGATTACTGTTTGAAGTGCTCCATGAGTATTTTACAGATTGCCTCTAAGTTAAACTTGTCTGCTATGTGCCAAGCTACCAGAGGGTTGAGCACAGGCTAATTTGGGGTTTGCTTGTGACTTCAACCTGACAAGAATTGGGGCTGCTGTTTGAGAAGGATTTCACTATATATATATATTTGTTTTACAACCAACCGGTCTGGGGGGGGGTGTGCACTCTTCTCACAGTGGGTGCCGGTGTGAGGATGGATTTTCCAGCGCTGAATTATAATACACCAAAAGTATCCACAAAAGGAACCACCGCATTCCAGGAGAATCAGTTCAAATCATTAGACTTTGATCTGCATACGTGCAAATTCCACCACAACCACCACCATCTGTTTCCCTGCCCGCCTCAGTGCTGGTAGGGAAACAGATCAAAAGTCCACTTCCAGTAGCTGGGAGCATTTTTAAAGCTCTCGCCCACTGGAAGCAGACTTGGTGTTTGCTCCCACTTGATGGAAAATTAAAAAATGCTCCTGTCAAGCGAGAGCAAACAAAGTGTGCTTCCCTGCCCATGCTGGGGTGGGCTCCCCGCACACAGTCAGTGAGCCAGCCTGGAAGATGGGGTTCCTGGGGCCCTTAATGGCCTAGGGAGGGAGTCCGCATGGCCCCCCTCTCTTAAAGATATTAATCCTGGGGTAGGCTCCCCAGGGCCTTCAATAGCACAGGGAGGCAACCTCCCTGTGTTGAATTTCGCCACAAATGTGGGCTCCCCAGGGGCCTTAGAGGCTCAGGGACGGAGGCCTTGCGTCCGCTCCCCTTTATGAATAGAGCCCCTGGAGTGGGCTCCCTGGGGAATAAACAAAGGAAATGCAGCCCGGCTGCCATATTTCCTACATCCTGTGGGAATCCAATGGGGTTGCAGCCTTTTTTGTGGATTTATTTTGTTTTTTGGCTTTAGGAGGGGTCCCTCTGAGTCTCCCCCATGGGTCCTAAGAGGTTAGGGTATCCTTACCCTGCCACCTTATACTATTTTTATTTTTTTAATTTAGGACAGAGGACTAAGTACCCGACTCCTGTAATAGCTGCCAGCAACACTTTCTCATGTTGCTGGCAGCCAATTAGATACTCACTACTGTGGGAGAGCGAGATGGCTGGCCCAGGGGAAATAAAGCTCCCTGGGCTAATCAGAACGCTCTATTTTTTAATTGGTGCTCCCGCGAGAGTCCCTCAAAACTCTCACGGACCCAACTGTCCACATATACAATTATTTTTCAACCATAATTTCTCAAAAAATACTGAACAGAATTACACCAAAAAGCACAATCTGTGGACCAAGATCTAGTTTTTGCTGTACTTTTGTCTAAAGAAGTCTATGGAAAATGCATGGGGATTTAGCATTTTGGGACCCCACTTTTTCTCGACCTCTGCTTAATGGATCATCCCGACACTTTCCGTGAACAAACTAATCAAAATGTAGTATATTTTTGGAGAGTTTTGTGGAAATTTGTCAAACGGTGCCAAAGTTATCAGCAACACAAAAAAGCTTTTCTTATGTAACAACTGACTTCACTACAACTACCTAGTGGAGACCTCTATATATATTACACAAAAAAACAAAACACCACAAAGGTTAGAGTGACATTATAATTGGGTATAGTATTTATATTGTACTTTAAAAAAAATTTAAAACCTTCAGAAATTCACTGAAAAAGACAAAGGTTAAAGTGATGTCATAGATACGGAAATATGTCAGTTAATACGTAAAAAAATTTTAAAACATTAAACACTGAAATTCACCATTAATATGTCAATTAAAACATAACATTTAAAAATGTTTACAAAACCACTATAATTCACCATTATAGTTTACTGAGCTAACTTAAACTTGTGCCCGCACTATGCTCTGCTTACGAACTCACAGATTGCATCACTCATGACATGCTCAATAACATCATTAATGACATCACTGATAACATTTCAAGCAACATCATTGATGATGACAATAGGCATGGTGGGGACACACAGTCTAGCTAGCTGTGTACACTATAACTGGTAAATGTCCACTTTTTTTATTTTAACTGACATTTTTACCTACCTATAACATACTTTTTAAAACTTTGGGTTTTTTCAGATAATTTTTTAATGGATAGATATTACCACCATACCTAACTTTAAAGTCACATTTTCCAGTTATTTTTTAGGGTTTTTCTTAAAGCAAATTAAGATCTTATTACCATACCCAATCCATCACGGACACCCACCCCACGTTTGTTTAAATAATGAATTTTCCTGGTCACCCAGGACTCCCTTTGGATCGTGACACCACCAGGGGGTCCCTCTGGGACCCCATCTCCTAAGGACTAGGTGGTCAGGGTATCCCTACTTTGCAACTTATGTCCTTTTTGAAAACATTTGTAGGACACAGGGACCAGTTCCTCAAGCCCTGTAGTGGTGACCACACAATTCTGTTCAAGCTGCAACCTGCCAATCAGAGCGATCATTCGAAACCGAACCATCAGCAAATCAGATCACTTTCATTTTTTTATATCAAGGCCAACTGTCAAAATATCTATGCATTTATTTTGAACATTAATTTTCCAAATATTACTGAATGTATTTAAACCAAATCCGAAAATGCATACTTTGGGTGAATATATAGCTTTCTGCCCAATTTGGCATCATTTCATTTAGCCAGTTTGGCTGTAGCACTGTCTAAAATTCGGTATGGAAATTTCAGGGGGAAATTGGATTTTGGGCTCCCTCTTTTTCTCAGCCCCCGCTTGATGGATCAGCCCGGGTAAAGATCAAGGAGGAGCTGATGTGGATGAACTTTTTGGAAAGGTTTTGTGAAGTTTTGCCAAATGGCACCAAAGATATCAGCAAAACAAATAATGTTCTTTCTATGAAAAGTCAGAACAGACTATAACTACAGAGGGGTAAACACCTTATGTTATATGTATACATATCTACCAAAATGTAATTATTTTAACATTAGAAGCTGTTAAGCAACTGAGAAGAAGGGTAGGCTTTGAAACCCAGGAATTGGGAGGGGAATGCTTATGCAGTCGTCGCTCTCTCCATAACTATTTTAGCCCCTTAAAAAATACATTATGTCTCAAATTACTAAAAGCCCCTTCGTCCTCTGCTGGTTTCATGCCTTCATACCTACATAAACATCTCTATACGAATTTAGTTCAGCCTGCTCCTCAGGAAGGGCTTCAACAACATCAGCACCTACTTCAACAAAATAGGGGTTTGGAGTGCCTCACCTATACCTTGAATACAAAATGTTAGCACTCTAGCATGTCATTGGAAACATAACTAAGAGATTGCGGCTGGATTTGGAAGGGCCTCAGCCTCTTTCATTCTGCATGTCAGAATGCTTTACCGAAATGGATCTGGTAGATATATGAGTGATTATACAATATGTTACCTCATTTTAACTTTGTAGACCACTTTCCATAATTTCCCCCCAGGGCCGGCTCCAGCAATATCCCGGGGTGCGTTCCCTTCCATAAAAAAATTATTTCATTTAAAAACTCTGGCAAGTCGCTGGAGGCCACACACCCTTCACCACCTAGCTACAAACACGCCTCCTGGCGCAGTGATGGTTGGGCAATGAAATCCCCTTGAATGCTGAGGGTCTTTGGGGGCCAACAAGCCCTCTTGTCACCTCCAGTAATTCCCAGAGAGTGGGATTGCTGAGAGGGCTTGAAGGTCACACCCTCTTTCTCTACCACTTTGCAAACACACATCCTGGTGTGCTTCTGGCAGGGAAATAAATTCCGCTTTCCTCCTGTGGGCCTCAGGACTACAGTGGACTATTTCGCCCATCAGTGTCACTGAACATTTCATGAGTAATGTAATATGTGACGTCATAAGCAGTGAATTGCGGGGGCGTAAGTTATAGTTAGCTAAGATAACTATAACTGCTGAATATCTCTGGTTTTTGGTTTTGTACAAGAAAAATCTCCCCCTAACCATAAAGTTTGTGTAGCTTTTGTTTTTTTCAGTGAATATATATATTCCGGCCGTATATATGTCATGAAAAAGGTTTCCCCCAGGCGAAGTGTACCCATCAAGACCAGCAGATTTCTTTGAAGTGAGCAATTTTGGTAAGTAGTGAGACAGCATGATGTCCGACGCGTAAACGCTACACGAACAAACGCTTTCCCTTTTTATTCAATGCTCATTCCTCTCAGGTGAGCCAGGGCAAGTGCTAAGAATCTTGGGATTGGTAGTCTGATTAAACCCATGTGGGTTGCCATAGATGTACGTGTTAAAAACCTCTTTAAAATGCAGTGCAATTTACACAAAAATGTTGACACCACTCCAAAGCGCCTTGTCAATCCCCATGACGTTGCTGAAGTCAGCCAACTGAGGCACGCTAGGATATTGCAGGGGTGCACTTCACGGCCGGGCCGGCCGTATTAATGTCATGAAAAAGGTTGCCCCCAGGCAAAGTGCACCCATCAAGACCGGCAGATTTCTTTGGAGAGAGCAATTTTGGTAAGTAGTGAGACAGCATAAGGTCCGACGTGTTTCAGAATCTCCTTCCTTTATCAAAGACAGCATGCTACACGCACAAACGACGAAGTCCACCAGTGCTTTCCCTTTTTATTCAATGCTCATTCCTCTCAGGTGAGCCAGGGCAGTGTTAAGAATCTTGGGATTGGTAGTCCGACTAAACCCATGTGCGTTGTCATAGATGTATGTGTTAAAAACCTCTTTAAAATGCCAGTGCAATTTACACAAAAATGTTGCTTCCACTCTATAGCACCTTGTCAATATATGTACCTAGGTGGCACTTTAGACAGTGTCCGCCAAGTTAACCCAGTGTTCTCATGTCTTGGAGGCTTTTCAAAGGTTTGCCGCCAAGGCAAAAGTCTGACCTCATGCTGGAGAGCATGTGCCGCTCCCACAGACCAGAGACAAAGACCTGTGTGAGCAGTAGGTGACACCGCCGCCCATGCAGGATGGCTAGTGATTAGACCGGTGCAGCAGTGAGCCTCAAGGCTTCAATTGCGCCACTGGACAAAGGAAGTTTTCCCCCACTGGAGGATAAATCCTCCTCCTGCTCCAGACACTGGTTTTGTGGACAGGCAGGCAATTAGCTATGCAGGAGGCGTCCACCTCCACAAGGAAGACCACACCTCTAGGGTGTTGCAGCGGAGGTGGATTGTTTTGACCATCTTGAAATTAGGCTATGAATCAGATTCTGACTAGTTTTAGTGATCTACGCCCACAGAATGTCATCACTACTGGGGCGGGTTAGCCACAGGACTAGATGCCCATTGGCTACTAGTCTTCACACTCACTAACATCCCTAAATCCAGGATTTAAGGGGCCCCCAGACACCAAAACCTTAGATTCAACGTGATATCAAGAAGAGCCTGTGTCCACGACAAGGCAGAATTTCACGAAGATAGGTGCTAAGCTTTGCACCTGGGGCAGCCACCCTGCACCCGCTGGATTGCAACTTGACCAAGGCAAGAGACTGGTTCCACAAGGAAGACAAACCCCTCTGTAAACTCCAGACTTCACAGGAACTTCAGTGGGCTAGAAGAACAAGTCCCCTGCAGTCGGCACAAACATCTAAGTCCACAACCTCAAGGTCCTGCCCCCAGAGAGGTCCGGCGTGGCCGCTCAAAGTTCTTAGGCAGGTGGCTTCTGGGAACTGTAGTACTGACTGTCAGCAAGGTTTAGCAAGGTTCAGCTTTCTACAACGTTGCCCTGGTCCTTTGGATAAAGATTTCCTCAACCGGGGAGCTTGCAGGTATCAAGGCTTGTTGGTGGTCGGTCTGCCTCCAACTTGCTTTACACAATGCTTCAAGAGAAGAGATTCACCCGCACGAACAACCAGCCACCCCTATGGATCCATCATAAAGATCTTGCATTTGTTTTTACCCTCTCTTGGCATACCTGCCAGCTCCTCTGACCAAGGATCCGGTTCAGCACCACAGACAGTCTAGAGCACCTCTGCACCTGTAACCCTTGAGCCAGGTCAATCGGATCTGCCTGGAGACTCCTGGTGCAGTGCCAGCTCATTGTTTAACTTCCAAAAGTTTTTTCACAACTCGCCACGCAAGAACCTTTTTGTTAAGGTAAACATTTCAACACAGCACGTCTGATTGACAGCTCTGTTTGACAGATAACGTGCACCTCTGCACCCGCTCCCGAGCCAGGTAAAATTATGTGAGGTGTCGTGAACTGGTCTGGAGACTCACAAGACCTTAACTCCAAGTGGGTTTCGTTGGACTCACTCTCTAAGTAAGCCGTGCTTAGATGTGTTTTTCCCATTGACCCACAACCTTAATGTTTTCACATTGCAGAGTACTAATTTATTTAATGCTTCAAAATGAATAACTCCAGTTATACTGTATGTATTCTTTTCATTTTTGGTGCCTAAAAATATATAACAATCAGAGCTGTTTTCATAAATTAGTGTCGTATTTCTCTCAAGTCGTGTCAATTACTTATCGTCCATGTTGGTGATGTGAAATGCTTAACACATGTTCCTCTAAGTAGCCTGTCTGCTCTTCACCACTTTACCAGGACGGAGAGGTGTACTGAGAGAGTACCCAAGGGCTATCTTTGTGTATTGTGCTAGTATTACATGATAAGGCACCAGTGCCGTACCACATAATAATTTAATCTCGCAACAGGCATGTGGCGGGATCTGTGCCTGCTGCATCTGCCAGTTTCAACTGAAGTTCTACCTTTACCTGTATTGCACTGCGCATGCATGTACGCCAATTAAGTATTCCACTCAATAACATTCTACTCTTCAATTAGAAGCAGGCGCACACTCAACAGAATATACATGCAAGGCCCCTTTAAGGGCTGAATATGTTAGTGAGCTTCCTGAGCCACGCTCATGGAGAGAAAGGAGGCCTGCTGGCAGTGGCAGGACCATCAACTACATCGTCATGGGAGTCAATGGAGATTAGAGCAGCAGGCATGCACCCACTGATTTGATATTCTAAAAGAAAGCAGGCTGCAGTCATGGTCTTGCCTTCCTGCTTGGCTCAACAATGACTCTTCAGGGCTCCTTTTGTCTAGACAAGTGAATATCCATCTTTTAACCCAAACTTCTTACATTTAACTGTGTTTTCTCGGGCATAGCACCGAGCTGCATGTGTCTTTCTTAAGAATAGATCTTCGCATTAAGATAACTGTTCATTTAGTCCTGTCTACCAATGTCCTATCTCTGATGTCTCCCATCATGTTCACTGGGTCTGTCATTGTGGATCTCATGTTAAATGTCACCTTGTAGGTAGCCTTTACTGAGAGAAAGTAGCTCCCCTGCCGAGAAGTAGATACTCCAATCACTGCAATGAAGGGTTTTCTCCTTCCTCCATTTGTCACTGATAAATCCCTGGAGTGTTGTCACTTACTGTCAAGCAGATTTGTGGAAAGTTTTCTTTCAGACAACGTATTGCTTCATGCTCGCATTCCGAAGACCATGAAACGTGGTAGGTAGCCTTCAGCTGCAAAACGTGGGTGCTTCAGCTGCTTCTGTTTCTCTGAACCTATCGTGTCTGTCCGTCCAACAATATGCATGTCCTGCAAATACTGGCAGATTTCACGTGGCACTTTACAAACCTTGGTGAGCCGAAACTTGATTAAAATGTGAGGACACGTGCTGGTCATAAGCTCTTCAAGACTATAGACTCCTTAGCCTATCCCCAGTGCAGGAGACCAGTGCTCGAAGAAAGGTATGCTCTCTCCCTGTGCTCACGTGCCTGCAGAGGCATTAATCAGGAAAGACTGAGATAATAGGTTTCACAACAGAGATTGCATACCTCCTGAGGCGGAAAGCCGGGAGTAGGAACCAAGCTAAGCTGCTGCTAGTTTTAATATTGTTGTAAATTGTAGTATTTTACCTGTGCACTTCCCTGCCAGCGCGCAGCGGATTCTCGTCAGAGGCAAACACCACGCTGACATTACCGGCGAGTAGTTAGCCTCGCCCACTTTTCAGGCCACGCCCCCCGCCCGCCCTATTTAAAGGTTGCTGATTACAAGCGCCTTAGATTGCATACCTCCTGAGGCGGAAAGCCAGGAGTAGGAACCAAGCTAAGCTGCTGCTAGTTTTAAAATTGTTGTAAATTGTAGTATTTTACCTGTGCACTTCCCTGCCAGCGCGCAGCGGATCCTCGTCAGAGGCAAACACCACGCCGACATTACTGGCGAGTTGTTAGCCACGCCCACTTTTCAGGCCATGCCTTCCCCACCCTGCTCTCTAGCCTATATAAAATGTGTTACCCCAGGAAGCGCAGCGGACGAGAGCAGCGGGCGCGCCGATGGCGCGCCGAAGGCGCGCCTAAGGCAAGCCCGTCTGCGCCCGTCCGCGACAGGTTGGGACCAGGGGCCACTGCCCCTGCATCTCCCCTTACAAAAATCCGGAAATATACGTCCGGAGAGCTCCAAGCTATTAACTCGCAGCCAAATCTGTCCTGTGCTCATAAGTACCATCCGCTTGATTTACCTACCCAATGTAGGGACTGCAAGACTCATCTCAGGTTTAAATCCGAATCATACAATCGACAACTGTTTAGAATGCTTCTGCTAAATTGTAGGTCACTACCAAGACACTGTACAGAGCTATCTCTGTTAATTGATGAGAGAAAACCGGATGCTCTTTTCTTGACCGAGACATGGCTAACCTCTCACTCCGATCCTGAGTTGGTCCAAACCCTGGGACAGGGATACCAAATCGTGAGACAGGACCGTGGAAACGAAAGAGGTGGTGGCTTAGCAATTATTTTCAGAGATTGTTTCACCTGTCGTTACACCCCCAATCCCCTCCCGGAATGTGAAAGCATGTCTTTCACCCTGGAATTTTCCCCTAATATAAGCTTTTCTGGAATACTTATATATCGTCCACCGGGATCAACCAAACAGTTTTATGACTCTCTGTCCCCGCTTGTCGCTGATCTGGCTTTATCACCCTCCAACTTTACGCTATTGGGTGATTTCAATATACATTTTGATGAACCCAATAATTCAACCGCCAATAAACTAATTGGGGATCTTTCCGCCTTGCAGCTGCTTCAGCTGGTCGCATCACCTACGCACATCAAAGGTTACCTGCTGGATCCTGTATTCAGCAACTGTCCTAATTTGAAGACATGCGCCCCTATAGTACTTCCTTGGACAGACCATGCATTAGTCCCGCTGCTATGGATAACTGAGAAGTCCTCACCCCTCACACCTATAGTTCAAGAAACTCGAATTTGGTCTAAACTCCCGCTGGCCCAGTGGACTCAAGAGTTACAAAAATCAACTCCCTCGTTTGGCAAGTCCCCGTCACAAGCTAATGAAATATTTAATGAATGGATGCACAATTCTTTAACGGCCACGCTCCCCCTGAAGAAAACAGTTTTTAAAAGATCCAAGACTTCAGCTCCCTGGTACTCTAATGAACTACGGGAGAAAAAGCGCTTTTGTAAGAGACTGGAACGCAAATGGCGACTAGGATATGCGGAAGCAGATAAAATTATCTACAGAGAGGCCATCAGAGCGTATAAAAAAGACATACAAAGTGAGCAATCCCTAGATTACTCGCGTCAAATCGCAGAGGTCAGCTCCAGCTCCAAGGAGATATTCAAAATAGTCAAAAGTCTTATCAACCTCCCCACTCCTCCAATCATTAATGAAAATCCTCAGCTTCGTTGTGAAGATCTTGCCAATTTTTTCTCTCAGAAAATAAATCTCATTTACTCTTCCTTCTCATTTTCAGAGCAGACTACTCTGACCAAAGTATCTTTTTGTCTCCCTCAAGATAATACATCCAACTGCCCTCCAGTGTTGGCGGAGTTTCCCCGGTTAGAGGTGGATCACCTTACCTCCCTTATGCATCAAATAAAGTCAGGCTCCCCGAGAGACCCAGCACCTCCACATATTCTTGTCTCTCCCATACAGACCATTCTTCCCACACTGCTTGGAGTACTCAACACCTCGATCTCTACCAGCACAGTCCCAGTAGCTTGGAAACAGGCTATGGTGAGGGCTTTAGTCAAAAAACCTAATCTGGATACTAAGAATCTTAACAACTTTCGTCCGATCTCCTTGCTGCCTTGGGCAGCCAAAATTTTGGAGAAATATATAAATAGCCTACTGACAACTTTTCTCAAGCAAAACCAGCTGCTCGATCCCTCCCAGACTGGCTTTCGCCCCAAGCATGGGACCGAGACGGCATTACTGGCAGTCACAGAGGAGTCCAGGAGAATCTTGGATCGGGGAGGATTGGTGGCAGTCATCCTCCTCGATCTGAGCGCGGCATTTGATACCGTTAACCACGGTATCCTTTTACAGCGTCTCCTGGACACCGGAATATCCGACAGGGCTCTGGAGTGGTTTAGGTCTTACCTGAGTGATAGATCTTTCCAGGTGTATGAGGGCAACGTCATCTCCTCTAGTAAGCCTCTGGGATGCGGAGTTCCGCAGGGATCATCATTGAGCCCGACGTTATTTAACGTCTACATGAGGCCACTGGCTGAGATCGTCCGTCCGTATGGTATTAAGATCGTTACCTACGCGGACGATACTCAGCTGGTGGTTTCGCTGGCACAGGCAGGGGGATCTTCGGCGCGTGTTGATCTTGCTGGTTGCTTGGAGACGGTTAAGAACTGGATGACCAAGTCTTGTCTCAAACTCAATGGAGACAAGACTGAGCTCATGCTCCTTGGTCACACTACACCATCCTCCATAGATACCTTCTGGCCATCCAGCTTAGGTCCTGCCCCTGTTCCTAAAGACGCCATTAAGAGCCTAGGTGTCTGGCTGGATAGGTCCCTGTCATTTGATCAACAGGCAATAAAACTATCAGCCATTTGTTTCGGCATCCTGAGAGTTATTAGGAAGATCTTACCTTTACTCCCCTTCGAAGCAAGAAAGACCGTGGTCCTGGGCCTGATCCAATCACGGTTGGATTACGGGAATGCTTTATATCTTGGAGCTCCTGATTTTACGCTGCGCAAACTGCAGTTGATACAGAACTGCGCAGCACGAACGCTCTTACAAATCCCCCGCAGATCCTCAGTAAAGTCTGGACTAAGGAAACTGCACTGGCTTCCCATTAGGGAGAGAGTCAATTTTAAATCATTATGTATTGCTCACCAGGCCTTCTGGTCTCTAGGTCCGGCAGTAAATCTCCCCCTTATCACACCCTATCTTCCCACCAGACAGCTGCGCTCTACCTCTGCTAATCTGGCCATTGTGCCGCAAATAAAGAAATCAAGAACTGGAGGTCGCTCCTTTTCTTATAACATAGCCAAGCTGTGGAATGGCCTTCCCCAGCATTTAAGATCTAACCCCGACATCCTCTCTTTTCGTAAACAGCTGAAAACGCTTTTGTTCCTCACTTAACAGTTCAGCCGACACTCCTCTTCCCTACTTTAGCCCCAGTTGGTACTCTTAGCGCTTGGACGCCTCAGGGCAGCTATGTGCGCTTTAGAAATCCAAATTCATTCATTCATTCACAAAGCAGAAGTTCTTACCTTGGCAAATTTTACTGTGGAGACTTGATATTTGTGAGGACTGCCAGGCAGTCAGGACTGTGAGGAAGCAATCAGGACAATCTGGAGGGAGAAGCGCTCTATTTGTGGTACCAACACAAGACAGTCTGCAGAGGGAAGCATTCCATGGACACGTCTCACACTACCTGCCTGTCCGCGGTCCAGATTCACAAATAGCTATGGAGAAAAGCCAGAAATGTACTCCTGCGGGATTATTCTTACTTGAAGCAACTCTTTGAAAAGCATTATTCAATCAAACTCAACCTAAAAAGGAACTGGTAGCACCCGAGGAATTCTCAAACCTTCTGGGAGCTCTTTGACTTATCAATCAATCTTTTGGTTATTCATTACTGGCTCTGAGTGCACAACTCAGTCAGTTTATGAATTCACTTGTACTTCTTTCTCATTATGTTTAATTAAGGGATATTTTGGAGCAATGTGGTGTTTAGGGATGAAAATATTGACTATATTAATTTCATACTAATGGAGTAATTTCAATTGTGTTCGGAATTCCCTGATGAAGCGCACACCGTGAAATGCACTGTGATATGTAGGAGGATTTAATGGACACATGAATTAATTATTATATTGAAAGTTGAACAAGTGAAAGAGAAACAAAAGAAATCCAGAGAGCGTATGAATGTTCAATAAAATAGGATTTATTTAAGAAGTATGAGGGAATTAATAAGAGTTGAAGAAATTACACAGTATTGTGAGTTCCCCGGTTTGCACTAAGTTCAAACAATACACAGTATTATTTGATTTCATTCAACCAAAATGCTGAACATAAAGACCAGCAAAGCCCACAGCAACACTGACCTTCTGGGCAACAGCTTTGAGAATTAACACAAAGTAATCCCGGCCCACCCCAATACAAAGTTGGCCATAGGCCCTGGGATCTTGAAGGAAAAACTCAAAGCTGACAAAGTCCATAGGAGGCATATCCCTGTGATGCTATCTGATCAAAGAAGAGGTGAGATGAGTACTATGTCAACCCTATCCAGCTCAAGAGTATCTGGATTGCACTGTGCCAATTACTGCTACAGTCTTTTCTGTAAAATTCTGCCTGGGTATTTTGTCCATGGCTTTTAGAGAAGGGGGGATCCATTGGTGCTTCCTCCGAGGCTGGGATGATTTTTGTCAGTCAATATTGTGTAAATCACAATTATTGCATTTCATATATTTTGTGCAATTTGTGTTGTTTCAGTAGAAAATGCAAGAGACGAATGCACAGTATATTGAGCAGGTAGCTTCTGTGACTTGTATTGTGAGGGAAAAGTGTGCACATGATTTTCATGCAGATAATCACACCAGCATGACAATTGTCATAGATTACATATGTGTTAATGCCTTCTACTCCACATCTAACTCTAGTCATTGTGTCTGGAGTTAAACTACGGAAGAAACAGTAGAGTATTCACTTCCTTAGCCTGGTTTACTCCCACCTATCAAGCACGTGGCTCATTCAATTGTTTAGAGGCCTTGGGACTATGGACTTGTCATGAGGCTTCACTTGGTTGCAGGTGCACAAGCATTGAGAGTTAGAACTATGAGAAGAGGGATACCATCAGCGATGAACGCAGCTCCTCCAATAAAACTGTTGACGTCAATGGCTGATGGACGTTAATACTGACTTGTGCTTTTTTACCAATTGCGAGGCGTCGGCATCTTTGGAGCGATAATACACTTTTCACATGTCTATATTCATTTATTTTTGGTAAATAAATTGTCTCCTTTAGATATGCATTTACATTATATCTGTTTCTCCTCTTTTATTGCATAGACTTTTTACCTGAAATTCATACATATATTTTGTTCTGGGTTTTGTACCCGAAAAAAGGAAATTATTTATATGAATATCCAGGTGAGACAAATTAGTCACGTACCGAGAACCCCCTCACTGAGATGGAAATATTGCAAGAGCACAAGGCAGACAGGGAGACCTCATCTTTGTGGAACTTGGAGAGTCTAGACTAAGTATAAGAGCGAAACCTCTCTGACAACTAAAGTAAGTCCTGACTCTTGGATCACGATCTATTTTACTCAAAGCAAAAGTTCAGATTCAATATGCGTATATCTCTAAGAAGAATGGAAGCTTATTGAGCTTCTAAGACAACACAGTATGATATCAGCAGGAACATGGTGACAAAATCGCCCAAACCAGGATGGTTAGACAGACATTAAATACCTGGAGAGGATGCATCTTGTATGGACAACAGTATGGAAATAGAATCACCAATGGGAGAAACTGAGGATGGTGATAATACCATGCCCATTTAACACTACACTCAAGGCTTCAGGCTAAACAGGACAAGTAATTTAAGGGCCTAGCCGATGGGAATGCCTGTAAGAGCAGAAACAAGTAATGTTAGTATTACTGTGGTACACAGGAAAAGTGATGGTTAATAAATATCAATATATTTATGATAAATAAACTCTAGAAATGAAGTGTGTGTAAATAACTTTGACACAAATGACAAGATATACACACCATGGCCTTGAATCTAACACCTCTAAATACAGACAATCTTGTAGAGTCAATGCAGATTTGCTAGTAATTTCAGCACAACTCAACTTGAGATAGCTTGTTTTCGTTAAGGTGTTACACTGAAAAGGCGATGGAGGATGATGTATTTGATAGTGAAACGCTGACTTTACTGAACATCATCGAGCAACTAGGCACTGACTATAGCTACGCAAAGGGTGTGTTACGAGTCAAGCATGTCCCAACACTTAGGAAGAAATTAAAAATCATACGTTTAATAGTCTAAAAGCAGTGGAAGGAAGATGAGCACTACACTATTCAGATTTATATCAAATGAGTTGCGTTTTTCAAAACTATGACAGGGGATCTATTGTAATCTTTTCAGAATAGAGGATCCAATTTATTTATATATTCCTGTTCGCAAATCTTGAGCATGCTGCTGATTTTAGAACCATACCCCTCATGGCCATAAATAAAAATATTATAAATTTGAATATTCAAATAGACACCAAAATGACAAAAATCAGACTTAGAGAACCGGAGATATGATTTTTAAAAGTTTTAGGCATTTCTAGCGCTAGCCAACCACAGGTATCTGGTCGCACTAGACCCGGTCAAAGTCAAAAGTTAAGGCCAACCATGATAGAGCGCAGGTTGAATACAAGGACCAGGTTCCTCCTGGTGGAAAGGTCAACTTCTGACCGAGTCATTTTTCTGGACAAAGGTTTTGTTAAGTAGGTCTTCAGAGGTTTGGGCTGCAGACTGGATCTGAAGAAGGACTTGTCAGTTCGCTGAAGCGCAGGTCCTTGGGGACAGCCACGGTTCCAGTTCGAGGATGTCAAGGTCCACAGTGGGAAAGTTCTGAGCTGGCGAAGTCCAATGTCTGCGCCCAGGAAGTCCAAAATGGTGGTCAGATGCTCCTCAACGTCGGCTTCATCGGGTCAAAACAGAAAGTTGAGTCTGACTGGCATTCAACGCCAGCAGTCCAGTGGTAGCCCCTGGTTCTTTTTGGAAAAGGTTTGGGAAAGTTTATAAGTTTAGGACAAGAGTACACTCTAACACCAGCCAAGGGTTCAGGACATTGTGGGCACCAGTAGAGGGGTAAGACTCAATCTCCCAGAAACCACCATCAGGGTCCAGGGCAAATCCAGTTGGAAGTGGTCAGCTGGGCTGTTGAAGTTGCAGGCCTCTTAAAGCGTTTGTGCTCCCAGAGCTTAACAGGAGGCAAGCCCTTGGAGTCCACTCTTCTGTCCTGGGTTCAAGTGGGAGTAGGTACAGCCCCCAGAGTCTCTCACCACAGGTTATCGTAAGTGCAGACCTCTTTCTGAAGTCCAAAGGGTTCAGCAGGTGTAGTCCATTCTTCTGTATTCCTCAGGTCCAGCAGTGCTCTGTGAAAAAGGGTCCCAGGAGTGCCACTTTTTTGTCTTACACTAACATTTAGGTGGAAGAAAGTTCCTGACCAATAGCCAAAATGTTACCTACCCACTTTGACATCATTTTTTGGGTTTGGCCCTAAAATATCCTACAATGCCCTGCTCTGCCAAAATCCAACATAGCAGATCCTTTTTTCTCCTGGTCAGAGCTCTGGACACACTTCTGAGGGGTGTCTAGGGAAAATGAGAAACTCCTCCTGGAAATTAGTTCTGAAACAACTCGCCCGCCCCCTCCCAACACCATGCCCTCCCCCCTTGAGATTGGAGTCACTCTGACAACCTGGCCAAAGGAATGGGTATGCCTAGGTGTAAGGTACTTTGCCTGTGACAAGGCATGTCCCTTGGAAGCTTGTGCAGCTAGTGGGAACATACCCAGGCCATCTTTTTGGGAGGAGGTCACACCTTCTCCCTTCCGTTTCGTGGGAGCCATTCACACCCCCTTGCAGGAGGCCAGCAGGCTGCCAGGTGACAGCTGGGAATTAACTTTGAAAGGGCTACTAAAGGCTTTATGCAGGAAATACCAACTTTCTAAAAGTTCCATTTTCAAACCGTAATTTAAAATCTGACTTGCCCACTAGATTATATTTTAAATTCCTATCTAAACCCTTGAACCATGGTTCTAGCTATTCCCAAACTGAAACTATGCATTATAAGGTGTTATAATGTATCTCAGTGCTTTTCTACGGGAGAGCCAGCCTTGCCACAGTGTAAAACAACGTTGGAGGTTTTCCAATGCAAGGACATGTAAAACGTAAGTACAAGAGTCCTACTTTTTGAATACCAGGCATCCTGCCCCACAGGCATTCAGGGCCCACCTTAGGAGTAACTTCTCAGCATTAAAAAGAGGAAGATTTAGCCCTGGCAAAAGGTTTAATTTGCCAGGCCGAATCTGCAGTTTTAAAACTGCGCACTCATGCTGCAGGGCCAGGCCTGAGGACATGCTTTGTCCTGTCTCCTTAGTGGTGGCACGATGGCTGTTGAAGTTCACAACTGACATTTGACTTACAGGCCCTGGGTGCACTGGGTACCAAACACTAGTGATTTACAGGTAAGTTAAATGGGTAAATCAAGGATTAGCCAATTTACATGTTTTTAAGGGTCCGAGAACATACACTGGGCACTGGACGTGAGCTCCCTGGTGTGCAGAGTCCTTACACCAGCAATAAAGTTCAGCAAAAAGTGTTTGTGTGGGGGGGGGGGGGTTTGATCATTTGTATAACCCCTCTATGGACCAGGGCCTGAAAATTCCCTTCTCCTCAGGTTGAAATAGGGTCTTGAGGCAATATGTAGGTTTCACAAATTTGCAGCATTAAAGGTACAGCTTGATCTTCTTCATCAAACAAGTCAATATATTCTATTTCTTAAGTAGGAAAGAGAAGGGTTGCTGTGTTTTCCCTTTGTGTCACACCTTTTGCTATTCATGTTCTAGTTTTCACTGGGTTTCTCTTTCTTTGCCAATGCCTGTTTTGTCATATGGTCACGTAGTCTTTACTCTTTAGGAAAGCCACACCATTTTTGCTTCAATCTTGGGAAATCAGAAATGAGCGGTCATCATTTTGACTGCTTTGTGGAAAAGTAAATTTTGCCATGTTCTGTGTCCCTACGTGTCCTCCATCTTATGTTATGTGTGCATGATTAATATGCATATGTATTCCCCCTGTTCGATTTAAGATGCAATTATAGTTGTGTCCATCTCTAGTATGCCAGTTTCCAGTTCTCGTGAATACTACGAATGTTGGGCCTATGTAAAGTTACGTTGCCACGTTTCCCAGTGTGCACGTTATTCCATTGTAAAGTCCCCGTTTCTAGGCCTCAAATGGGCCCGGACACCAGATTCAGCTCCTGTCTCCTGAGCCCTCGCTGAGGAGCGATACAGCCCCCACCTGTATCCTCGACCCTTCACTTACTTCCTGCCTCACAGTGCCCGGCTCGGCCTGGCTCTGCCTCTGAGTCTGCCAAGAGTATGTTATGATTCTAGTTATCAGTCCAGCCCTCCTTCTCTGCATTCCTAAGCTACTGAATCGCATCAATAGTTTCCGTCATTGTCTAGCCTTTACGTCTCCATGTAAGAGAAATACTGTATTAATGGTCATTTAATATTCTTCATCACGCACTACATGTAGAATAATGCATGCTCCAGTCTTAGAGTCTGTTAGCCTCTCCCCTCCTGACTCTTAGTTTATATCAACATGTCTTCTAAACATTAGATACTAGATAGGGTTTAGGTACATGTCGCCCTGACTCTCCAGACTTCAGTCTCTACTCCTAGCACAGAGTTCATAGCCCCCAGCTTATCCTAGTAACACGTCATTGTCAGTTTGCGCGCACCATTAGGTTAGAGGTCCCGGCTCCTTAGGTAGCCCCCTCCATGTTTCCGCCCCATTTATGACATATTCTGTTACGTTTACATCACATGTCTATGTACACGCCTCTTGTTACACCCACTTTCACTCTTATTTTTCGCGACTGCTATTGACCACACCCACTGCTCCGCCTATTGTATGTATTGCAATTGCAACTGTTTTAGTATATATGCTTGTGTACTGTTATTAAAGTTAGCGCGCTCATTCCAGATCTTGCCCCGGCAGCTGTCGGGCCCCCCTGCCGGGCCCTGCCATCCTATTCCTATGCAGGTTGTCCTGTTCCTGTCCTTTATGCTGTATTAAACCTGCAAACTCCTACTACCTCGAATCTTGACTCTTATTTATTGAGCTATCTGTTATTACTATGTCCAGTAAAACCTAGATCCGGTATTATTTATTTATATACCACATAATGGCGCCCGAACAGGCACTTGCCCTTTCCCCACGCGCCGGCGAAGCCACGCCGGCCCCCTGACCCTCTGCAGCCGTGACGGAACTCTTCTGCGCACCGGCAGATATTTCTGCTTCAAGTATCCCTCAGGCCCACGGAGGAGACGGAGGTGGCGGTCCAGCATCCAGACGAGGCGGTGGAGGAACGCGGCGAGTCCCGACCAGAGCCCAAGCCGAGAGTCCAAGGTCCGAGGTATCCGGAGGCCCACCCGTAACAGAAGTCCGAAGTTCGTCCGTCCGGCGTCGAAGCAGTCCAGTCCAGTCCGAGGCCTTCCGTTCTTGCTGCTCGGTGAGTACCATTGCTGGGGTAGTATCTAGACAGGGTCAATCTAAATTGACTCTGGTCCGTGGGTTGGTGGTACACAGACCCAAAACGAAGTGTCCACTTTGGTGGATGCGGGTCCTAACGTGTCTCTTTATGAGACCGGTGAGTTTCGTACTGTTTTAGCAGTACATCTAGTTTCTGTTCTAGTCAGTTCTGTTTCTCGAGAAAATTCATGTATTCTGTTTCCAGTATTCCAGGCAGTATTCTGTTCGAACTGTTATTTTAAATGTTTTTCATGTATTGTAATGTCGTGGTATGAATGTGGAGTATTTATCGTGTTCATTGTGTATTGTAATTGCGTATTGTGTCTAGGTTACAGTTCAGTCATGCCCTTATTTTCTAAACTACGTCAGTTAAAAACCAGAAAAGGTCTGCTAGAAGCAGCAGTTCCTGTCCCGCCTAGGGACAGTCCAGGTCATTTTATGTATCAAAAGCATTATATCTAGATTTATGGGTAGAGTATACCAAACAGTTAGAGGAAAAGTATAGATGGCCTGTATCAGGCACATGGGATGCCGAGTGCATCATGCGAGTAGAAGAAGCATTATGGAAAAAGAAAGCCAGACAGTCACAGAAAGATGCCATCGAGTTATGGCGTAAAGAATCTCATAAGAGAACCGAAAAAGAAATCAGAAAGTCAGAATTAAGTAGAGAATCTTTAGAACGAGCCCAAGAAAGGGAATTAATCGAGATAGGTGAACGAGTCAAAACCGAACAGTCAGACAGACAGAGGCATGCCCTTATTAAGGGTATGTATCCTCTTCTTGCCGAGGGCTTGCCAAAAGCGACCCCGGAGGCATCCAGTAATTTTCCGCCACCCTTAGTTCCGACCAAGCTACGTCACAAACCGACCGCAGCTGATATTTTCATCTCGTCCTATTTGGACGACACAGTCCCAGAATATGCAAATCCTGTTCCGCCAGTCCCTGTAAATCAGGCAATTCCTGTTCCCCCAGACACCGGGGCACCCTTTGCAGTACCCGCTACGGTACCCCCGGTCCAGCCTGCATTACAATTTCCCACTCTGCCAGCACGAAGAGTGTCAGTCGACGATTCCAGATTAGGGGCCGCAGGAGGAGGTCCTCCTGGTACCCCGCCACCACACCAACGTAGAACGTTGGCCGAGTTACATGAATGTGCGTTACAACGTACGCCCAAATTTAAGTCCGTTGCAGATATCCGACGAGCTCTTACTGAATGCCGCTATGATCCGGTTGCAGGTGATGATAGTACAGTAATATATTCCATCCGTGTAAGACGGGTGACCGGGTATTTAGACACCCTACCAGATATGAAAGGAGATCTAGACAGAATATATCGTTTCATCCGTACAGGGGATGATCCAGAAAGTATTGGCGAAGCCATGTCTCAAAGGAAAGCTGAAATCCAGCTCATGATATTAAAGTTTCTGATTAATTGTCTAATAAGAGAACAAGACTACCCGACTAAAGATCCGGCCGAAATGAGAATCCTGACAAGGTGGAGTGATAATATAGCCGAGGGTAAACACAAGACTATCAGTAGTATAGAGAGTATGTACAAGAAAATCCGTAAAGAAATAATAAAGTTACACGAACAACGTAAAGCAGCACAAGTAAGCGAGAAAGAAAATGACTCTACCGAAGAGGTAGACGACGAGAATCCCACTAGAATAGCGTATGTAGGAAAATCTAGATTTCCAGATCGCCATTTATGCCTAGAACACAAGACAGTTTTTCCTCATCCAGCACCAGAACAAGGTTCTCTAGAACAAGTATTTCAAGCTACCGATCACATTTTGAAGTCACGAATCGGTTATAGTGAATTAAGTACTATGCATGAACAAGAACGAGTCCGATCAGCAGTCCGATGGATTACTGATTCTACCACTTTTCCAGACGAAATAGTGGCACAAATGTTTCTGAAATTGCCCCCAGCCGAGCAGCGACTGGTGGGTATGTATATGATCCAGCACCTCATTACTCTGTATGAGGGTCAACACTCTGATCCAGGTCCGTTACACGATGTCCTGAACGAGTTACTCCAGTATAGATGGAAAGGTCTAGGTACCGATTTAATTAGTATTATTCTAGAACAGCGCCACAAATATAGAACGTTCTTGAACCCGCATTTTGTTCATGTCTCACCTCCAGAAAGTAAACCCTTTTACATAGATAGACAGAACCCGTTACGAGAAGTACACCCAGTCAGGACAACAGATGGTGAAATGCAACGAGTGTTTGTTTACACCCCGATTACAAAGATGGAACTCTTAGAGATGAAGAAATTAATTCCTTGTCACGACAAAGATCCAGCAGGGTTCCACCGAGAATTAAAAGACATGCTCCGTATGGGAGAATACACGTATCCAGATATAATTAAAATGTTAAAGGTCCTGTTGCCCGCAGGGGTATACGAGAAACTCAAGGAAAAAGAATGGGAGGTGGGAGAGAAAAAGATCGATTGGGCAGTTCTCGAAGCTGAAGATAAGATACGAGTACCAGGTACCGGTCTAGGAGAGAAATGTAAAGAATTACCAGAACTGTTAATACAAGTTTTGCCTAGATTATTAGCCACTAAAAAGGAAGACTGGGATGCAATCTCAGCCTGTAAACAGAAACAAGACGAAGACACTAGTGATTTTTATTCTAGATTTGAAAAATGTTTTATCATAAACAGTGGCCTCAAGACAAGTAGCGAGTCATACCCTCATCTTTTTGTTACTAAACTAGTCGAGAATTCAAGTCCCCAAGTAAAGAATCGAGTTTTGAAAGTCGAAAGTACGTGGCAAGCTAGTACTCCGTCCCAGATGTTACAGATGCTCCAGTACCACCAGAATAGAATCAGAGAAGAGCAAGATCATGAAAGAAAACGTATGAAAGACACGAAAATGAAAGTACTAGTTGCACAATCTGTTCCTCAAGACAGTCAGAAGAGGGGTACGAATCAAGCAAGTCATCCTGCAGTTCCCGTTAAAGGGACATGCAATTATTGTAAACAGCCAGGTCATTATATAAACGAGTGTGCAGTTCTGAAACACAATATAGCTACTGGTAAGACTAAAGAAAGACCACGTCCGCCTAGACAAGAACAAGTTTCACAGACTTCTCAGCCACAGAATGCACAACAGACAGTTCCAGCACCGCAGCCTATCGCTGCAACACAGCATGTTACACAGCAGATGTACCAGTATGCTCAGACCGAGTATCCAGAGTATCAGCCATATTCATGAAACAGCCTAGAGAGGGAGGTAGGCTTGCCTCTCATCGAGATACCTGTAGATCAAGAGGGTCCCTATGTTCATAGTCAAGTATTAGGGAAAGACAGAAAGTTTCTGATTGATACAGGGGCAAGTAGGACCACCATCAGCCACGCCGAAGTTCCAGGGGCTCCGCTCTCAGGCTCTAGAAATGTTTCCCTTGGATTTTCAGGAAAGCCTATTGTAAACGAGATATCTAAGCCAGTTACTCTAGAAGTAGGTCCATTGTCCCGCACTACTGATCTATTACTTACGAAGTCATGTCCAGAAAATCTGTTAGGTATTAAAACACTGAAAGAATTAGGTGCAGTTATTTGCTGTTCCCCCGAGGGAATACGACTGTTTCTACGTGACTTCAAGGGTCACTATGTGTTACGAGATTTTGATCCAAGATTGTCCAATGTCCCGCAGCATCTATGGGCGCAAGGTCCAACTGATGTTGGTTATATGCAAATCACACCCCATCGTGTGACTCTCAAACCAGGTGTAGTGTTACCACGAATCAGACAGTACAGATTGCCACCTGAGGCTGTAGCAGCCTTATCCAAAATCATTGACGAGCTCATCGCTCAAGGAGTAGTTGTAGAAACTGACTCCAATGTATGTAATTCTCCGATCATTCCAGTCATGAAACGTACTGATCCAAATGCACCCCCAGTATATCGATTAGTGATTGACCTTCGAGAACTTAATAAATGTATTATTCCCCAGTACCCAGTTGTCCCAGATATCTCTTCCCTATTGACAGCCATTGATTCCGAAGCCTCATTTTTTACAGTCATAGACCTCAAGAACGCGTTTTTCAGTGTCCCCATTCATCCAGACAGCCAGTTTCTTTTCGGATTTTGTTTAAATGGAAGGAGCTATATGTTCACACGAGCTCCTCAAGGTTTCACAGAAAGTCCTAGTATTTACAGTCAAGCACTTAAGAGACAACTAGACAACATTCACATGCCAACTGACACTGCCCTGCTCCAGTATGTCGATGATCTACTGATCACAGCCCGTTCTGAACGTGCTTGCGAGCGAGCATCCCTTACAGTCTTGTATTTCCTTGCCGAGATGGGGCACAAGGTGTCCCCTTCGAAGCTTCAATTCTGTGTCCAGCAAGTGATCTACTTAGGCCACTTACTGTCCAAGTGGGGTAGGCAGTTGACACCAGACCGTATCCAGTTAATAGCGAGTCTTCCTCAGCCCAAGACCCAGAAGGAGGTACGTGCTTTTATCGGCCTTACTTCTTATTGCAGACAATGGATTCCTCAGTATGCATTTCTAGCCAAGCCACTGATACAGTTAACGACACAGGAGGCAGCCGTATCGACTGTCCTCCCTTGGACATCTGGACATACACTTAGTTTCAATGAGTTAAAGAAAGCCTTATGCCAAGCTCATGTTCTAGCTACACCGAACTACAGTAAGCCTTTTACACTTTTCGTCACTGAACGTGAAGGTACAGCATTATCTGTTCTCACACAAGATCAAGCAGGACAATACAAGCCCTGTGCTTATTTTTCGAGCACACTAGATCCTGTAGCCCAGGCTCTGCCTGCGTGCCTCAAGTCAGTTGCAGCCACAGCACTAGCTATCAGACAAAGTGATTCCATAGTATTAGGACACTCCTTGACAGTACAAGTTCCACACTCTGTGGAAGTTCTTTTAAACCGAACACAAACTCAGCACTTGACAATTGCACGTTTAACAGGTTATGAATTGACATTGTTCCAGCCACACATAGAAATCAGACGCTGCAACGTTCTAAATCCTGCTACCCTGTTACCATCAGTTAATTCAAATCCTGCCACACACGACTGTGTGGAAGTAGTTAACATTATGACTAAGCCAAGACAAGATCTGACAGATATTCCATTACCAGATCCCGACCTGACACTTTATGTGGATGGTTCATGTATGAGAACAAGTACAGGAGAACTAGTAGCCGCGTATGCAGTGACTACTGACACTGAAGTTATTGAAACACACCGTATTGACACCCTGTCTGCTCAAGCAGCAGAGCTAGTTGCTCTGACTCAAGCCTGCATACACGCTAAGAACCTGAAAGTTAATGTTTACACAGATTCACGTTACGCATTCGGAGTTGTACACGACTTTGGAGTGCTCTGGCAGGAGAGAGGTTTCATGACTTCTCATGGAACCAAGATTCAGCATGGTATCCTTATTCAAGCTCTGTTAGATGCCATACATTTACCGACATCTATTGCTATCATGAAGTGCAAAGCACATACGAAAGTTACTGACACTATTTCTCAAGGTAATGATCTAGCAGATCGCACAGCCAAGCTTACAGCACAGACTCCAGACATTTCAGTTAACCCGACACAGACACATACTCCAGATCCGACTACCTGTATGACAGTTAAGGACCCTACTCAAGATGTCATAGATATTCAGTTACATGCTACTCCCGATGAAATCAAGAAATGGTCCGAACAAGGAGGGGTCCAGACAGATCAGGGATGGGTAACGAAGGGTAGAGCCACATGGTTTCTCCCCGACTCAATGGTTCAAGTCATTATCAATACCGCACATAGTCCAGCACATTTAGGAGAAAAAGCTATGTTAGACAGTATCCAGAACATTTGGTTCAACAAGCATTTACGGGCTGCAGCCAAACAGAAAGTCCGTACCTGTATGATATGTTGTCAGTTTAATCCAGGTAAAAGTGTCCCGGTGGAACAAGGTGGATTCCAGCCCCCTGACCACCCTTTTGAAGTCCTCCAAATGGATTATATTCAGATGGAGCGATGTCGAGGTTTCAAGTATGTCCTTGTAGTTGTATGCGCTTTGTCCAGGTGGACAGAGGCATATCCAGTCCCAGGTTACACAGCCGCGACCACTGCCAAGCAGTTGGTTCGTGAATTCTTCCCCCGCTACGGACTCCCTAGAGTCGTATATTCTGATAACGGCCAGCCATTCTCATCCGAGTTGATGAAACACATTTCCCTGTTGTTAGGGTACCAGTGGAAGTTCCATTGTGTACGCCATCCTGAAGCAGCTGGTCTAGTAGAGAGACATAATCAGACCCTGAAAATCCGTATTGCCAAGATTTGTAAAGAGAAAGGTGTGGACTGGCTAGTAGCTCTGCCAGTCGCTTTATTTTATATGCGCATGGTCGCACATTCCAGATCAGGTCTGTCCCCGTATGAGGTCGTATTCGGCCGCCCCCCTAATATGTGGGGTACACCTAGACCTCGAAGTATTACCGATGTTTCAAGTAATATGCTGACAGATTACCTAGCTTCCTTGATGTCTGCCCTCCACTCTTGTCGTTCACAGGTTGCTGCCGCATTTCCAGACAATACCGAGGTGGCACCGCATGACATCGTTCCCGGATGCTTTGGTTCTTGTCCGGAATTTTGATCGTTCAAGTCCGCTGGAGCCTCGCTGGAAGGAACCCCGACAGGTCCTCCTGGCCACCCGTACTGCCGTCAAGCTGGAAGGCAGGAAGGGCTGGGTCCACCTGTCACATGTGAAAAGATTTTTTGGACTAAAGCCTGTTTCAAATAACATTTCCGAGGATCTTAAAGACTGCCAAAGTACTATTCTTAAGGACTGTCCCGCAAAAGACAATGATACTGAACCCTCCCTGTTAGAGAAAACTCCGCAACAGGAGTATAAGCTCAAATTAAGGTCTAGAAAAATAAGTCAGCCAGTTTGATTGTCTAAGTCCTCCCCTAGGTGAAACGGTTAGACCGGTTTCTGACATGTATAAAATAGACCCCCATAGTGAGAGAGTTAGTCAAAACTCAATCCGATGTATCGTTTTTCTAAGTTTCATATTGTTTTTCAGCCTTATGATTACCTGCACATGTTATGCATTTTATTTGTATTTTCCAGTTTCTCATGTAAATAAGTCTTCTATTGCTACAGTAGAACACACGTTTAGTGATCTGCCTCCTCATGAACTCTCATATCGTCTCGCTATGCGAAATAATTCTTTTATCCGCATGTTACATTATTCACACCAGACCAGCAATGCCACTAATTGTTGGGTGTGTGGTCGACTCCCCCCTTTCCAGGCACCGAAGGGAGTTCTGCCACTCTTTCCTTATCCATTTTCACATAATGGTTCGTGTGGAGCATGGTCCACGTTAACGTCATCCTCAACAGATATGTCTTTTCTTAACAGTACATGTTTTCCAGACAAGCAAGGTCTTCCCCACAGAATAGGGTTAGATCTAGAAAATGAAGTTTATAACTTAGGTAATTATTCTTCGAATTTTATGGTCCTGAATGTTCAGTCTGATACTACTCCAGACCTACCTGCTATATCAGTACTACCAGTTAAAGGCGAATTATGTGTCAGAAATAATGGTTCCGTACATGTAGGCCATAGTGATTGTACTACTATTGTCAAGTATAGTGACAGTAGGAAATCTATTTTCAAAGCTTCACGTCATTCTTATTTTGTTTGTGGTCAGATCGCATATGTTCGTCTGCCCCTCGATTGAGAGGGAACCTGTTACATTGCCTTCCTACTGCCACCAGTTTTCTTAGCCCCACCTGACTATCATAGGAATCCCCACCTAGTACATACTAGACACAAGAGAGATCTCCCGATTGTCGATTATACTGAAACTGCTCTAGAACAATACATAGATATCAATAAAGGTGTCTTCCCCTACTTAGGTACTGTTGTGAATAGTAAACTGATACGTAGATTAATCAGAACACTTGAAGCAGTAGTGATTGAGACTACTTCTGCTCTAGGTAACTTAACCGAAGAGCAATCCTTTATGAGAATTGTCGTGCTCCAGAATCGTCTCGTCCTTGACGTCATACTGGCCGATAGGGGCGGGGCATGTAGAGTCATCGGATCTAGTTGCTGCATTTTCATTCCTAATAACGCGCCGTCTGTTTATTCAGCCATAACCAGACTCCATAATATTGCCCATATGTTACACCAAGATCCAGGCACCTGGACATGGTCCGGTTGGTTCTGGAATATAATTTCCGCCTGGGGATGGAAAGTATTGTCATTTCTAGGTATTGCAGTAGCGATCATATTCAGTTGCTGCCTCTGTTTACAATGTGGCCCTGCGATTTGTGGCATTTGTGCTACCTCTTGTATTCCTAGTCCCAAGTCCCGTTCTAAACCCCGTTCCAAGACAATTCGAGACGAGCAAATGATACTGTATGAAATGATAGATGGTATCATGAATATTGATGTTTCCTGATGGAAACGTAGTGACAAGAAGGGAATGTGGAAAAGTAAATTTTGCCATGTTCTGTGTCCCTACGTGTCCTCCATCTTATGTTATGTGTGCATGATTAATATGCATATGTATTCCCCCTGTTCGATTTAAGATGCAATTATAGTTGTGTCCATCTCTAGTATGCCAGTTTCCAGTTCTCGTGAATACTACGAATGTTGGGCCTATGTAAAGTTACGTTGCCACGTTTCCCAGTGTGCACGTTATTCCATTGTAAAGTCCCCGTTTCTAGGCCTCAAATGGGCCCGGACACCAGATTCAGCTCCTGTCTCCTGAGCCCTCGCTGAGGAGCGATACAGCCCCCACCTGTATCCTCGACCCTTCACTTACTTCCTGCCTCACAGTGCCCGGCTCGGCCTGGCTCTGCCTCTGAGTCTGCCAAGAGTATGTTATGATTCTAGTTATCAGTCCAGCCCTCCTTCTCTGCATTCCTAAGCTACTGAATCGCATCAATAGTTTCCGTCATTGTCTAGCCTTTACGTCTCCATGTAAGAGAAATACTGTATTAATGGTCATTTAATATTCTTCATCACGCACTACATGTAGAATAATGCATGCTCCAGTCTTAGAGTCTGTTAGCCTCTCCCCTCCTGACTCTTAGTTTATATCAACATGTCTTCTAAACATTAGATACTAGATAGGGTTTAGGTACATGTCGCCCTGACTCTCCAGACTTCAGTCTCTACTCCTAGCACAGAGTTCATAGCCCCCAGCTTATCCTAGTAACACGTCATTGTCAGTTTGCGCGCACCATTAGGTTAGAGGTCCCGGCTCCTTAGGTAGCCCCCTCCATGTTTCCGCCCCATTTATGACATATTCTGTTACGTTTACATCACATGTCTATGTACACGCCTCTTGTTACACCCACTTTCACTCTTATTTTTCGCGACTGCTATTGACCACACCCACTGCTCCGCCTATTGTATGTATTGCAATTGCAACTGTTTTAGTATATATGCTTGTGTACTGTTATTAAAGTTAGCGCGCTCATTCCAGATCTTGCCCCGGCAGCTGTCGGGCCCCCCTGCCGGGCCCTGCCATCCTATTCCTATGCAGGTTGTCCTGTTCCTGTCCTTTATGCTGTATTAAACCTGCAAACTCCTACTACCTCGAATCTTGACTCTTATTTATTGAGCTATCTGTTATTACTATGTCCAGTAAAACCTAGATCCGGTATTATTTATTTATATACCACAGCTTTACAAAAAAAACGTGCAAAAGAGTTTTGCGGTAGAAGGGCCCTAGTCTTCTGAGCAACCCATGTTCAGGCTCTCCATAACAAAAGTATACATTTGTACAAATTACTTTGTAGCATGTAAACATTTAAAAATGCAAGCAGGAACAGCGGGTAGGGTTTAAACGCAAAGTATATTATGTTAAAACGCGGATATATATTTGCATGTGTGCTTAAAAATGCCAGGCAGGTTGGTAAAATGTCAGTAGGGTGGAAGTCCTCATCACTGCTCCTAAACAGCTACGCCAGTGAAAGCCAACGACGGAAACAATGATGGAGGCGGGTGCATCTGGTTTGGTAGAGACCACTCCTCATGCTTACTTTTAATGTTCATGCATAATTTATGGGAGGATTTATTTTTCACTATTTTGGGCATATAACCAACAATAACTACTAGATTAACCACTAGTCTTGGGTTCCGGTGTAGCAGGCTACTCGCCGTAAAGAGCTTCAACGCCTCATCAGGTGTAGAAAGTGCTATATAAATCCAATTATAAATATATGTAAATGCTCGTGTGTGAGTGTTGCATACATAAGCCTATAGGATAATATATTTATTTCACGGTAGCTCTTCCGTGCCACAGAAACAAGTGAACTATACACCCCTCTTCTTAATTGTGGATGATAAATATTATGCTATGACCCATATATCTTTTAGTATTTATATTTATGGTAGTGTATGGACAAATTTCAATTCTTCTCCTAGGCCAAAGCTTAAAGGGAAACAGGAAAGGAACATTTTAACACAAATATATTCATAAATAAATATTTAATTATATATGAATGCATATAGTAAGAGTACTACTTTCCTTTCAGTTGACCTACACATTGAAATATATCCAAAGAAATACAAATAAAATTAGAACAGTTTAGCAGTTTTTTAATTTTCATGTAATGGTCTTTAAAAACTGGCCAAAAGTTTGGGATGAATGTCAAGTCGTTTCTGCTCCTTATCAGTGTGAATGCATCTGACAAAGGCCACGTCCAAGGCTAGCCTATTAGATTGGGTGCACGTGGAAAGGTAATTGTTAAACTCTGTCAGGGATCACAGCGTGAGGCTCAAACTGCTGCCAACATGAGCCAGCTGCTAATGCATCGGCCGAGGTACAAATCTGATAATTGTACAGGAGGCAACATCTAAATCCTTTATTGTGGGCAGGTCGGGGGACCTGTGGCACCTGTCCGTTCTCTCTCATTAACCCCAGAGTGATTGTCTGGGCGGCTGGCTGGACAGGGGGCCATATCAAAGGCGGCCGCGTGAAATAACAAGCTGAACATACGCACACCAAGAAATAACTTTGTTTTTTTGCCAGGCTGTAAACACAATAGTGTGGTAAATATGTCCTTCTAGCATACGAGTTGGGGATGGAATAGTGTTTTCTTAGTGCGAAGCACCGCATACATCCATTCACGCAGACATAGTGCTCTACACAGATGTGCCCCCTCGTGATAATGCAGGCGCTTTGCTTTGTGCTGACACAGCAACAATTTATGTGGCCACTTCTAGGGGGCTAGGGTTACGGCTGGACAGATTGGCACTTTGTCTGGACAGTGTCCATTAGGACAGGAGCAGGTTGTAAGAAGAAAAAAAAAGGCGCCAACATGATGCTACCATGGAGCGCGGCAGAGCGCGCGGCGCGTGACATCTGACGAGCTGCTGTTCTCGAGCCTTGACATTTCACCCTTGAAGTCTGCTGGCTTCGCCCACAGCTGCAGTTGTCCTTGGCGTGGAAGGCACCAGTTGTCGGGCTCGCGCCCAGTCGTCATCACGTCTTGCGCCGGATGCCTCCCTGGAGATGGGCGGCGCAGAGGGTCAGCCTCATTCTGCCAGGACCGCTCCCATCAGCGCGAGCGCTTGATCTGTTTCACGTTTCAGGGAATCAATAGTGCTCATCCCCAAAGAGGCCGGGCGGCCTTTGATTCCTGACCTGACACTTGCTAATGCTGCTGCTGACGGCCTGCCACTGCAGATCTCCTGAACCGCGCTCTGTGTTTGACAACACTCCTAATATGAATCAATATTCAGTGTTCAGTAAGTGAGCCGGGGAGCTGGTTTATTGCCGCGAAAGGCTGCACTGCCCCAGGGCAGCTGTCGGGAATGGGCACTTTTTTAATAGCCCTCTCTTTTCACTTAGCATAGTCGGTAGGGGTCAGACATGGCATGATTTAATCAGCGCGCGATATCCGTAACAAAGAGCACTTAAAGCGTAATCAGAAAATTTAGGTAGAAGTGTCCCTGGGCTGTTGTAATTTTTACCTCACTTAATTTTCCATGAGCTTGAAGCAAGTCCTTTGTGTGCTGGGAGCTTGGCCATGTAACACAAATACGCTCCAGCTGCATCGGTTTTAGGTTTTACAGACATGACCAGATTGTCAAAAGCCGTCTGGTACTCCTGTGAAAAATTCCTGTTCTGGCTTCAGCTTGCAAAGGACTGAATGACTGCTGAGGGCGAATGCTTACACCGCAGCCATAGACCACAAAGTTACTCAGTCTTGTAGTACTCGCACTGCCACTTACTAGAGCACCAGTTATTAGTTTGTGTTTTTTAGTTTCAATAATAGTTCAAGGCCGGAGGCTCCATGACAACATGCTCTTTTCGGAAAATCTCTAGCAGCAAAGAGGGACAACATATAAACACTAAAGAGATGGAAGAAAAAAACTCTCACAGTAAACACTACCATTCATAGTCTAATGCCCCAATGGCTATGATGTCACACTATGTTCACCCTTCAAAAGCCACGGTCTGACATCACTCATATGCTTCTTTGCAGCATCTAGTTAATGTTTGTAAAGCACGTGAATGCCATAAGGCGTCTTGGCGCTGCAGTGCACATGGGTCGTTCAGTGATGTGAAATTTTGTGAAAAGCCAGGTTTTTAAATCCTTTCTAAACCTAAGCAAATTTGACTGGGATTAATGATTTAACCGAAGACTGTCGCTTAGCTTGGTAGTGAAACTACTGCCTTCCCATTTGGTCAGTCTAAACTTGGAGATCCTAGCATTTGTGGCCGAGGAGGACAGAAGAGTTCTGGAGAGAGTGTACCATTTAAAACTATTCCCAAGGTACTCAGGAACATTGTCATGCAAGGCCTTGTGGGCAACACAGAGAGCCTTAAAGGCAATCCGTTTCCTGGTGAGTCGCCGGTGTAGTCTATGTAGAGTCTGGGAAGTTGACTGGAATTTTAGAATTCCTAGCAGCATACAGGCTGCTGAAATCTACACGTTTTGGAGCTTATTCAGCAGACGCTGTTGCATATTTAGACATAGAGCGTTACCGTGGTCAATTTTTGACAGGACTAATGTCACAATCACAGTCTTCTGAAGTTCGTGGAGAATGAAAGAGAGGGTCTTTTATCCGGTCTGCGTTTAGTTTGTTAACTGTTGTTTGCACAAACATGTTCATCATTTTTTGCAATTCACTGGTTTCGGCCAACCTGTAAGGGTGTGCATCAAAGTGGAACATGCCATTTTTGTGAATTTTTCTCACCTCAGATCCGACGACTGCCCAATTAACTTTGTGACGGTTACTACTCCGGTGTTCCCTTTGTCCCATTGGCTATATGCTGTGTCATGTGTGGCAAAACATATTTTGTTAATTAGCCTTCCCATTTCAGTTGGTTTACAGTTGGTAAATAGACCAAATAAAGGGATAGGTAATATTTTGTTAACAGTTTGGCACAAAAACGAAAACAATGAAAGGAACAGTTGCTAAAAGGCTAGTTAAGAGCTGCTGGGCCATTTTTTTTCTTTCTAACTAATTTCCGAGTTAGTTGTTATAGTTGGGGATAGTTGTATTCATAGTGTCAGTTTTTGTTAAGGTTTGATATAGAAGGCACAGACAAACTGCCTGGGTTGAGATTGGGCAATCTAAAAGGTTGGACAACCTCCTTGGCAATGATTACAGTTTTAACAGGCTTGGAAGTCCATTCATTGCCTTTGACCTCTAATTTCCTTACTCAGGAGAAAGTTATCTTGAATGCACCACCTGCACCTTACCATCATCCAATTTTGGCCACGAGGCATCTTAGATTAGTGACATGGAATCATTTTATGACTGTTTCAGACTTTGTTCCACACTGGATCAGAGTCCCAATGGACACAGCTGACAAACACGTTGAAGGGTCAATGCCCCCATCACATACTTTCAAGTCAATTAGCCAACATGCCTTCCATGGTAGACGTCTGGGGGAAAATGGGTCTTAAGAAAGGAATAGGTAAAGCTCACAATATTTGCCAGGATAAGGTGTGGTATATTTTCTTTCAAATCTTTTTATTAAAATAGTTTTTTAACTTGGATATGTTAATTGTCGATTAAATGGTTAGAAAAGCCTCATACATAATCTTGTTTCATCAAAGTGTCTGCTGATATAGTCAAACATATTTGAGAGAAAGTAGTACAATATCCAGAGTGAAATTAACAAGTGTAAAACCCCATATCCCAACATCTCTATAAAATATAAAATATAAAATAACAAACATTATATAAGAAAAGAGGGAACAGGGGAGGTGGAAAAAAAAGTGAGCGGCTTGAAAGCCGCTGGGTTTGGAGAGTAGGAATCTCTCTATTGTAAGGGTGAGACGCTCCCAGGCCAGAGGTGTAGAAGAAGAGATAAGAAGAGGTTATCCAGAGGTGTCAATCAGTGCTAGGGGAGTTTTGCCAGCTTAAGAAGCTGGAATAGGACAGCACCCATGTAATTGTTACAACATAGGCAAAATAAGGGGGGGTCAGTCTACATGGGGTATTGCAGCTGCATCCTAATGTACCCAATTCAGCTGAATAATTTCAATGCTCTAAGTCTAGCTAGTTGGTATTTTACGGTCCTTGACACGATAATAAACATAATAGAGGGGACAGCAGGATCATTTCACCCATTAAATCTCCCAGTAATCAGAGGTTTGCCTGTCTGGAATTGATAATGATTCCCGAGTCAGGGAAGTGGCTCAAGTCCTTGTTCATGTAAATTGACCCCTGATTGACAGAAACTGCAGATAAGGAGCTGGAGTCCTAAGCCAGTTGTCGTTTGTTAAGGATACTTCTTGTATGTTCACACAACTACAACTTTTGTCAAGTCATGCCAAAATATTAAGAAGGTATTAAGCCCAAAAGTTTTCCCCACAACCAGTTGGAGTAGAGGTCACTCCTACAGCCCTTTCAGGAGAGCTGCCCTGTATGCCACAAAAGAAGCACATTCCTATACTTTCATTAATACTGCAACACTGATTCCTTTCAACCTACAGAGAGGCAATCAATAGATGGGAAGATCCCCGCACTTTCGAGGGAGATCTCAGGCCCCTAATGGTACTTCATTCTCAATTAAGCCTTTGTTCCCGAAGAAGGATGGATGACAGAATCACCCTCTTTCTTGGGATTTCGAATGTCAGATCATTGGATTCACCAGAATGTCAAAGGTTACAAAATAGCATTGGATTCTCATGCAATGCAGGTAGTTTTTCACCACCTATTGGCTTTTATAAAGTTCTAGTGCAGGAGAAAATCCAGAAATGATTGGAAAGAGAGGTGGTAGGGGTGGGTCCTTAGCCAGCCACGGGTTGTATCAGCTATCTATTTTAGCTAATGAGGAATTTTATTGAATGGTTTTGTTCTCTGCAATGACTTCAAAATCAATGGCATTCATTGTTTGACGTTTACTGTTCTAGAAGCAGACAGCATGACTAACAGGATTTTTTGTTTCGATTTGATCTCCAAATAATCAATATTTCCAGTTTCTTTGGGGGTCAATAACAATTGTAATTTAAGTGTCTTACTTTTGGCCTTTCCCTAACCTCTCTGCATTTTACAAAGCTTGTGAGAACTGTGGTGTATTATACTGTATTGTTGTACAACCTTACTGTGTAATACACTCGCAAAACTGTCTTGGGTCCAGTAAGCTAATTTGTAAAACCTTTAGCTGAGCCCTGGACAGTTGTGGATTCGAGCAACTTTGCTTAAACAAAGGAACTAATGTGAAGCATTTAGAAGCACCAAACAACGAAATAAGAAAGTCACACAACATGGAAGAAATCCAATTCTAATTTATAAAAATAGATTATATTTTACTGCATTTTTAGACACCACATGAGCATAATCCACCAGAGGGTCTGGAGAAATAGATTTTAAAGTGAAGCGAAAATTTCACCTTTTTAGCTCAAAGCACAAACACGCATTTGTAACTGTAAAAATTAAAAGCTTTTTGAAAGTTTGAAAGAGTTGTGTTTGGCTACTTCAGCCTGAGTGGGGCGGCCAAATCCAGCAGGGAGAAGGTCAGGGGGGCCACCAAGGAGTATTTGACACCAAAGTAGTCTCAAGTCCAATTTCACACTTTACATTGATTTTTGCAAGTGGTTTAAATTAGGGGTGGGTGGAATTTGTGTAGTTGCGCTACGCAAAGCTCAGCGAAACAGTAAAAAATCTCTGCGAGCACGCAAAAGTTGCGCCAACACGCGGAATTGCTTGTTCTGCCTGTTCGCGATGCATATTTCCTGTTCGCGAACGCTGTTTGCATGCTTGGAGAGAAATATCTCGCGAACACGCGTTTTGAAAGCGCGAACAAGCAAAAAATTCCACAGAAGCCGCGAATCGCGGAATTTTTGTCAATTTCACGTTCTCAGCGGAACGCGAAATTACCCAAATTCCGGAAATTCCGCGAGCAGAACGGAATTTACCGTCCAGGCCTCGTTTAAATGGCAAAGTCAAACTATCAGTTTAAAACTGCTCTTCCAGGCTGCAGTGGCAGGCTGAGAGACATTTTGTACTTGGTCACACACACCCACACAGGGTGGCACAACCAGTGCTGCAGACCTGGGGGACACCCTGCCTTACATGCCCATGGTAGCCTTGGTAGTAGATACTAGAGACTTATAAGTAAGTCAGTTTATGCCAATTGGGGGTAGCCAAAACAACATCAATTTATGGGATTAGAACAATGGCACTGAGATCTGGTTAGGAGGCCTCAATGCAGTCTCAGAGTCGAAAAACCAGCAGCATCAGTCCAAAACTTTGGGGGTGACGATGCAAAATGAGGCATTTCCTTACAAAGTTCATTTAGGTTGTCCTGCAACCACTGGGTTTTGTCATTCACAAGAAATCTTTGTTAGGGCTTTCCAGAAGGACTTTGTTTCTGGGATTCCTAGCAGGTTCAGACAAATCATCCATTTTACTTTCATGTTTGTAAATAAAGATTCTATGTCAGGACACGGAGGCGAGGATTATGCTATTCTTTCTTTGTTCATTTTATCAGCACCCATATAAATATGTCGACAAAAGACTTAATTTCCCATAAAACCTAGGGAATATGAAGTTTGAAACAAACAAGTCCATCAACCAATCATCCGCAGTGAGTGCCTTCATCTGCGCTTGTCCCTTTTCTATTGCCCTCTTCCTTCGCTACTCGCAGCCCACTTCAGATGAGTATCGGGAATCCTGTCCTCTTTGATGTGTAATTGCATACATCATCTGTGTTTGTTTTATCCTGAGGCAGAGATTCTGCCCTGTGCTGCTGAGCGTCCTTAGGAACACTCTGCCGCTCCTTTGTGGGTGCTTCAGAGCTATTTCTGGTGTATTGAGGGCCTGGGCAAGCAGCAGTCCTCCCTTGTGCGTCTCACAACGAGATTCTCCCTTCCCTCTAACGCTGATTAGACATTCGCGTTGGACTTCCCCCGTTTTGTCGAAGGGGCTCCATCCGCGGTAGAGCTGAGTTTGTTTGGCCCTGACAGCCTGGAGCAAATACACCTTGCTAGGTAGGACTTGGAAGGAGTACGGTGACTCCTTTGTACTGCTCTTTTCTTTGAGGCAGTGGGACGTTACCGTATTTAATTACGCGGACGACCTGCAACTCATTTTTTCTCTCAACTCCCCCTCTGCTATCCCCAACTTTCAGGCAGTCATGTCCCACATTCTCCAGTGGATGGGCCACACCCAGTTAAAGTTGAACCCCGGTAAGACGGAGCTCCTCCTTCCTGGTAGGAGCGCCACCTTCTGGGGGCCTCAATTCTGGCCGGCGGAATTGGGCCCTTCTCCCACCCCGGTAGCTTCGGTGAAGAGTCTGGGGGTCACCATTGATTCCGCCTTATGCCTAGGGCCGCAGGTGGGGACCGTGGTCTCGTCCTGTATCTACCAACTGCGCAGGATCAGGAAAGTGGCATATCTTCTTACACCTGATGCCCTCCTGCAGGTTATCATGGCCCTCGTCCTCTCCCGCCTAGATTTTTCCAATGCGATCTACCATGGTCTGCCTAAAACATCGTTGGCTAGACTGCAAGTGGTCCAAAATCAGGCGGCGAGATTGGCCTTAGGGATTCCGAAGTGGCAATCCGCCAGGCCCCTCCTTGTCAAACTCCACTGGCTCCCTGTCATCTCTAGGGCAGCCTTCAAGATCGGCTGCCTTACCTTTAAGTCATTAGCTGGCCCCTGCCCTGCCTTTGTGAAATCCCTCATCAGACCCTACTGTCCATCCCGCAACTTGAGATCCTCTCACCTCCACTTCTTGACTGTCCCCTCTTACAAGCTCTGCAGATCTGGAGGCCGGAGATTTGCCTACCTGGCCCCCAAGCTCTGGAACTCTTTCCCTCTCTCTCTTAAAACTTCTAATTCTTTGACTCTTTTTCGTAAATCTTTAAAAACTTGGCTCTTCCCCCAATCTGGTTAGTCTTTCTGTCCCCCCTCACTTCTGACCAGCGCCAGGAAACCCATGGTGTCAGTGCGCTTTATAAGCACCCCTTACGATACGATACGATACGATACGATGCTAGACACTGTCCAGGCTGCAGAAAAAAACTGTTTTAACGTGCCCACGAATTTAAATGGGGATTTGTGTCTGCTGGGGCCCATAACACCTCCATTACTGACGGCCCTAAAAGGCCTGTAGCCCTGCTACCCTATACTCTCAGGCCCCCCACCCCCACAGCTATCTGATACCCTCTTACCTAGTGGGTGACCACTAATAGCCAGCATTTTCAGATGGCTGAGGACATACCAACCTCACCAGGCACATGGACGAATATGGTGAATATTACACTGAGGAGGAGGTGATCTTCTACTTCCCCGTCATGGTCAAGTTCTGTGACGCAGTGGACGTCTCCATAATTAAGATGGTCTCAGATGCAATGGCCCCTTGGAGCAGAAGTTAATGGACATGGCGCAGAGATCTCTACAACACCTCCTACAGAGGCAAGATCTCCCTGGGCCTTCAGCCCCTATACCTCCAAGGTAGTCCACTGCCCCACATCAGAGAACCCACGCAAGCCCCCGTAATCCTTAGGGGTGGACCTAGTCATGTTTTCTAGGCCAAAGAATGTGTTCTTAGGTGCCAACAACCTCTACTATGCCAAATCTGAAAACCTGCTGGGCTTCTCGACCTCAGGCAATTCTGCGCCTCCTTCCGCCTCTATGGATCCCTCATGGGGTTAGGAAGCAATTCAGACAGCAACTCCTCCTGGAGACCCTTCTCTTACCCCACTGCAGGGTCAGTCGCCTCCATGGAAGAGCCCTGTGAATCACAATCTGATATGTTGAACTCTGAGGAGCTCATGCACCCTTGCTCCTCTTAGTGGACTGCAGGGGACAAAGTAGCCAAGTATGTGGCAAGCAGACTCCGCAAACCTCTCGAACAGGAGGCATGGAACCGCATTCAGGTAGAGAGCCCCCGTCCTTGAACGGGAACACGTTCGCCATGCCAGAAATTGACCTGCGCATGCTCACTTTTCTGGCCAAGTATATGAAGGACCCAAAGAAAGGTATTGACTACTCCTGGTGGTCGTGCCAAGACAAACTCCTGGACGTAACGTGCCCACTAACAAAAATCTTAGACCTGGTGGAGGGCACCAAGGTGTCCAGGGCTCTAATCTCCCCAGAGGTTCTCTCCAGTTGGACTCAACGGGCCATCATTTTCCTTGGCAACGCCAGCCGCACCATCTTTATTAAGAGGGGCAGGTATTGATCACAATTGACCACAAACTAGGAGTACTGGCAGCATCCAAGGGAGGACTATTTCGTGACCCATTTGTCAAAGGGCTCAGTAAATTTGTGTTGACATTTTAATTCACTGAATAAGTTATTGATTAAGCACATCTTCAACACGTGTATTTTCACTGGGGCTGACTGCGGTAGGGGGCGCTCAGCCAGCCAATTCCAATATTTTGCCTCCATTAGGGGCCAACCATCTCAGTGAGGCCAATGGCAAAACACCTCGCACATTGGGGGATTCTATCCAACTAGAGGATGCACACAGCACAGAGGTTCCCACAATTGTTCCTGAGGTGGAGGCTCTTCCTCCAGCACATACAGTGAGTCATTTTCTCATCTCCTGCAGACACTTGGGAGGCCAGTAGGCGCATTTCATAGATAATTGGTGGGCTCTCGCGTCTGATGCATGGGTACTCCAAATGATTCAGGGATTCCACATAGAATTCTACGGGTCTGCCTTCCAGTCCCTACCCTCTCACCCTCTTCCTTTTTCTGAGCAAGAATTCACCCTCATTCAAGAACTACTTATCAAGGGAGCCATTCGCCCATCCATTCAGATCCTCTAGATTTTTAAGCAATTTGTTTCTGGTAGAGAAATGGGACGAGGTCACCACCCGGTGATCAGTCTCCGGGGATTCAACAAGTGATTGGCCTTCTGCCACTTTAAGACATAGGGCATCCAGCTCCTTCAGGCTCTTCTTCGTCCCAATGACTGGATGGGCAGGCTAGACCTCAATGAAGTTTATCTTATGGTCCTGATCTTCCCGCCGCTTTGTTGGTTTCTCCAGTTTCAATGGTAGGAA
Source organism: Lissotriton helveticus (assembly GCF_964261635.1). NCBI lineage: Eukaryota > Metazoa > Chordata > Amphibia > Caudata > Salamandridae > Lissotriton > Lissotriton helveticus. The sequence goes on from NC_136067.1 coordinate 1,786,361,212, forward strand.
CAGACTTTCAAATTCAACACTCTACCTTTCTGCCTCTCCCCAGGTCCCTGATGTTTCACCAAGGTTCTTCAGCCGGTGGTCGAACATCTGAAGGCATCCGACGTACATATGATTGTGTACCTGGACAACATGCTTCTCATGGATCAATGTCCTCACGCACATCCAGCGATGGCGGTGGACCTTCCCCAGTCCCTAGGTTTCGTTATCAACCGCCGTGGAACAGGTGTACCATTTTTGGCTCACATCTAGACCTGGTGATTGAGCTAGATAGCAGCAGCACAGGTTGGAGAGCATGTGGGGGAACTTTACCACCTCCGCCGCGAAACAATCCCTGCATATAAACTGCTTGGAATTGATGGCGGGTTCTTTCGCTGTGAAATGCTGGACCAGAGACCGGGTACAATGTTGTGCCCTTCTAAAAATAGACAACGTAGCAGCGGCCTCTTATATCAACCACTTTGGGATTTTGCGATGTATGGTCCTTTTGGATCTGGCCAAGAACTTTTGGGAATACTGCCTAGAACATCAAGTTTTGTTGACAGCGGAACATCTCTCAGGGTCAGCCAACCAAGTTGCAGATTGGCAATCTCAACATCTCTGGGACACGAGCCTGTGGCAACAACTTCCGCCCACGTTTCGTGCCCTCTCTGCCCAATGGGGCCCCTTCATGATCTATTTATTTGCATCCAGGCTCGGCCATCAACTTTCTTGGTACTTCAGTTAGAGGTCAGACCCCAAAGAGGTGGCTACTGATGCTTTCTTTAAGGACTGGTCGACGGAGGAGGGCTATGCCTTTCCTCCCTTCACCATGATAATGTGGTTGGGGACTTAAGTGCTCATGCAGGGGGAAGATCTGGTGGTGGTAACCTCGATGTGGATGTAGAAAATATGGTTTCCAGGTCTGATGAAACTTTCTTGGGAATCTCTAATCCATCTACCCCTATATCTCCTTCTCCTCAGCGATCCCTCAGGGAATCTCCATCATCTGGTGATGAACAGCACCCTCTAGTTTATGGCGTGGAAATACAGATCTCGATGGCAAGTCCCGGGCCTTTTGAGAGATGCAGCAGACCTCCTCTCCCGGGCATGGGGGACGGTACGGCCAAAGAGGTATCCATTGGCCTGGTATCGATGGATGGCTTGGTGTTTGCAACAGAGCCTGGATCCCCTGGGGATGGGCGTTACCAATATCTTGAATTTCCTGGACCCTTAGCTTTAGAGGAAATGGTCTATAGATCGGTCAATACTTTTAGGTCAGCGATTTCTGCAGGCCAAGCTGCAGATGGGGCCTGTCGGTCAAGGAACATCCCCTGGTTAAGAATTTGCTCCAGGTCATTCAATAGTCTCTATCACCAGAGCCAAGATATTCAGCCCTTTGGGATGTGAATAAGGTCTTGAACCTGCTTATCTCGTGGCCAAGTAATAGGTACCTCTCCCAAAACAATTGCCGGCCAAGTTGGCCATTCTTTTGTGTCTTATTTCGTGCAGGTCAGTATTGGATGTTAGTCCCCTGGGCATCAAGGGGAGAACTTTAAAACCGGACGGTGTCACATTTCATGTCGCTAGACAGACCAAGTGTCACTCTCGCTTGATTTCATACCCAGCCTTTCCGGACTCTTACGAGCTATGCGCTGTCCGATGCATCAAGGCCTAGGAGACCACAACAGAAGAGTTTCGTCCCCACGGGGAAAGACAATTATTAACTGCTCTAAGGAAGCCATTCAAGGCAATCTCATCACCGACCACTGCGAGGTTGGCTCATTGCATCATGCAAGAAGGAGGCATTAATACCAAGGTCTTCGGGGCGTATTCTACCAGAGGAGCTATGGCTTCGAAAGCCTTTGCTGTCAGAGCTCACTTGGAGGATATCTTGAACACAGCGGACTGGTCATCGGATTTGACCTTTAATAGGTTATATTTCAACCAGTCCCCTCCATTGCTGCTCTAGTGGTGGATAAGCTTTAAATTAGCATAACCCTTTCCCACGGGTCCTGACATGGTATGAAACATTTCCTGGCAACGTAACGGAAAGTTTCAATTCTATTAAGGAAAAAGAGGCGTGGATTAGCCCACCCAATGATGAATCATAGCCCACCCGGGTTACTGGATCTGCTTATGGATGCAAGTCATTTTTTAAAAGTTACCGTAACAATGTTACAGCATGGTTATGATTGTATTTTCAAATTCAGAGGTTCACGTGTTCTTGTTTGTATGGTTATCTGTTACTCTGGTTGGAGACATTCACCAGGGTTAATAAGTGCTCTCTGGATTTTTGCAGAAACAGAGTCCTCTAAACAGGAGTGAAATCTTCCACGGTTGGCTTGGTGGCAGGAAGAAAGTTGGCAAAAGAAGAGGGACAAGAGCAGATGAAGGCACTCACTGTAGATGATTGGTTGATGGACTTGTTTGTTTCGAACTTCATAATCCCTGGGTTGTATGGGAAATTAAGCCTTTGACATATGGTTGCTGTTAAAATAAATGAAGAAAAATAGCATAATCCCTACCTTTGTGTCCTCAATAGAATGGAAAATTTCTGTTACGTTACCTAGGACATTTTTCATTATATAGAAAGACATTTGTGCAGTTTGAAATTACAAAATTTGTCAGAAGACAGAAGGCCAGGTCTATAGATCTCTTAGCACCAATCCAAGTAATCTTTCCTGCTGATCCCTCATTCACTAAAATATTTTTATTTATGAAAACTTCCCTTAATATGCATGAATTTCTCCATCTCCAAAAGCAAAGGAGATTGGTATACTGGTTCTTAAGATGTAGGCCTGGAATGGAAAATCAATATCTGACCAATCTCCAGACACCAAGTTAGAATCAGACGCCAGAAAACTGGCTTGGGGGGCAAAATGTGAAGAAGCGGGTGGCAGGGGGTGGGTGCAATCGGGGAGGCCCCTAGAAAAAAGACAGTGGCATAATGGTTTGAAACTGTAGAACTGCTTGTCAGTTCCATTTCAATAAATGATCTTGTGTGAGAGAGGGCCACTTGTGCTCAACTTCAAATGGAATGAGTATCTACAGACAGGTATATAAACAACTGTGAGGTGCTCGGCGCAAGGGCCTACTACATTTGGCTATGGTCTGTTGCACTTTTATCATGAAAACTGGATAACGGTACAGGCAGTAAACCGGGGTTCCAAATATCTTCAGGACAGGACCAATTGGATTATGGATTAAGGTACCATTTTTCGGGGGATCACACACAGTAGGAAATTGCCATAAATGTGGAACTGAGAATGTACATGTTTGTGCAGTGTCCCAGAATACACGACTTCTGTCAAAACGTGGTTAAGGCTTTAACTGAGATAATCAACCAAGAAGTCAAGGTCAGCCGTTCACTTGTGTTTTATCGTATAACTTAGGAATGTGATCTAACAACCACATTATTGAAAAAACAGTCCACTCTCTTATTCTATTTGGTGTCGCTAGCCAGAAGATCAATATGTAAAAAATGGGAATTTCAGTTACCCCAAACTATGCAGAATGACTTGATTCTCTGATGCAAGTAATTGTAGTATGGAGCAGAGATATTTCACTATAAGGAAAGCAGAGATATGACCCAGTCAAATGATGGTGGGGAGTAGGAATGGCTGGAACATTGGAAAGAGCGAGATAGGTTATCCAATGATTAGACCTACAATTCGACATGACTGGACAGCACAATTCAAGTTAGAGATTTTGAAGAATAACTCACATCTCAGAAGATCGGATGGGACCTGAATAGTCAACACCAATAAACACCAATAAGCACTACAAGAGCACAATAAGAGGGTGAAACTTAATCAGCTTGAGATGATATGAGGGGTTTGTCATTCTTCAGTTGGACGTCGGATCTGGAATCAGAAGCTTTGAGGGTGTTTTCCCAACCGTTGTCTGGGGGTATATATTCTTTCTCCATGATACTGAAGATTTTGGCCCTTGTCTAAGGGGCAAGGCAGTGTTGGTACTTTTCTTGAGCTGGCGAAAATAAAACAATGAACATCTGGAGTTGCCAGTAGATTTACTTAGGTTATATCTATCTTTTTCTTGACCGTTGGTGGATCCATTATGTACTTGTCACAAGTTTGTGCTTCTGGGACGTTTTCCTTGATGGCTCATGGGGTCCTTTGCAGGAATTGTCAGTCATCAGTGATCCTTCGACTTCATCAATGCAGGTAAATTAGAAACGGATGGGCAGTATAGGGTACAAAAATAGGACTACACACCCCACTACTGATCTCACTCAATTGACTTTCAACTGATGCAAGATGGCACAGCACAAGGTAGCCTGTAATACTTACAATGCTTTACACAGTAAATGTCAGGATCTACCTGAACCAGAAACTGACCGTAACAGGTGGGCAGCCCGCCTGCAGAAGCACAAGCAACTTGTTGCTAAAAATTCCAGTCTTCAAGAAAAGACTCAAAAATAATCCTTCTCTGGAAATGCTTCTAAGATATGGAACTTTATCCCCTCTTCAATGACAACTTTACACAGCTACCAAACCTACAAGAAGGAACTCCGGAATATGAAGTTCATATGCTTTTTACACCTGGAATACTGTTATTTTTATCTTCCTCTTACTGTCCTGTATCTGAAATTCACTACGTATTTCATGTTATATTATAATGAATTGTGCAGTAGTTTAACAATGATTTCATAGATGCATTTTATGTAGAAAGAAATATGTTTTGTTGATTTATTACTGCATCAGATGTTTCTTTAATATTTTAGTCAGGGCACAAAACCTGCTGGCTTTGCCAATGCTCGATTCTAGTCAGGGTAATAAATACATATATAACGTCTATCTGTGGGTCAGATTTCAGTTAAAGGTGAACCAAGAGGAAACGGTGTTCTGGTCATAAGCCCTTTATTTAGCCTCTTGTCTTAAAAGGTTTGCTTGAGCGTACATATCTCCTCCTATGGACTGTTGGGTGATTTGAATATCATTGTGCACTACCCTTATGATAAAAGTCTTTGTTTAAACCAATTGTCTACTACATGTACCAGGGTGCAGTAAAAACGATATGCATATTTAGAATGTTGTTTTGTATACACATTGGAATAATAATGTTTCCTTGTTGCTTGTAGTTACCCCCGACGAAGGGCCCCAGTAGCCCGAAATGCATTGGGTTTAATACACTGCTTTGGAGAAACAATGCGTCTGTACGTGTTCTTGAGGAGATGTCCGGATGGACACAACTTGAACATGAGAAACCTTTGAAAATGGAGAAGCTGTGAGGAGGGATTACCACTTTGCTGTGTGCTTTGCTGTGTTGGCCTACAGTGGCTGCTTCGGTCTTGGGCAGTGAAAGGACTGGACTGAACTTTCTGCAACTTCCTTTTTGTGAGTTTCTCCAAGGGCTTGAGTTAGAGCTTGACCCCTGTTCAAGAAGTCTCAGGAACTGCAAAGCAGGGCCGGACTGGCTGCAGCGGGCACTGGGCATTTCCCCGGTGAGCCGCCAGGGCGGGGCCAGTTTTGGGCCCGGGGAGGGGGGGGGGGGGGGCGTTTTTGTTACCGGGTCAGCAATGTCGGCCCCATGTAACAAAATCGGCAAAAACCGGCCCTAGCAAACAGCTCGGCTGCCCCCCACCCCGAGGGCGGCTGAAAAATGTGCCAGGGCCGGTTTCGATTCCCAGTCCGGCCCTGCAGCAAAATCCTCAAGTTAATCAATTACCAGTACTGGGGACTGTGCCTTTTGTGATACAACAGAATAAAAAGCACCCCAACGCCATCAACGACGCCTCTACTGACTCTGTGTCCTGAAGGTGCACCAGAACCCTGGTCTCACGGATGACGCCACATGACGCCGCCACTGAGACGCTGCTTGCACCGCGACCTGTGGGCATAGCACTCCGCACGGTCTCGCTTCACGCCACCGCCCTGGTATCACTGACGTTGCTCCAGGTCGACATCGACGCTGCTGCTTGCCCCGTGGTTCGAGGGCACCACTCGTAAGTTACACGTCGCACCGTCCACATTTCGCACTGCAGCCTTGGCCTACTGGCGCCATCGACTCCAGTTTGTCAGCCGACGACAGCGCTTCAGCAACAACATCAACGCCGCTGCTTGCACTGCGACCTGCCAGCACCACGATGAGCACCGCATCACTTCCCATCACAGCCCTGGTCTCACTGGCGCCGCTGGACGACCGTCACCGAGCCGCTGCCTGCACAGCTGACCTAGGGCACAGCACGCCGCACCACTGTATGGCGCTCCCGACTTCAACCGCAAGGAGTTTGTTCTGCAACGCATGTGACTTTAAGGGCCTGACGACTCCTGCACCGACCTGCGGAACCGACGCCTGCGGACACCGGCCCTTTGGGCCTCATCAAGAGGTCGCCGACGCCCTACATTTCTAAAGGTACTGTTTTGCGGGTCTTCCCAACACCGTAGCTGGCATGCGACGCCGCTTTCAGCCAGAACTGTTTGGATTTGTTTTTCACAACGCCGTGATAGCCCCAGATGGAGCTATCGACTTCAAGGAACTGTATTTCAAGTCTATTTTTGATTATTGAAGATTTCTGAGGACTATATGGTGGATTTTTATAGTTTTTGCTCTCGCTTTGGATATATAAAAATATTGGATCTTTTTCTAAACTGGTGTGGTGTCCTTTTGTAGTGCTTTCACTGTATTACTGTTGGTTATGTGCAAATGCTTTACACACTGCCTCTAAGACAAGCCTGACTGCTCGTGCCAAGCTACCAAGGGGGTGGGCAGAGGTTATTTTAGGAGTGTAACTCCCTTATCCTGACTAGAAGGAAGCGTCCCTACTTGGACAAAGGTGCAAACCCTTGCCAACCAGAGACCCTCATTTCTAACAGTAGGAATTACCTCTCACCTCCTGAAGAGACTGCAGACCATACAGAATTCAGTGACCAGACTCATCCTTGACCTCCCTAAGCAGACCCACAAAACCCCCCACTCGAAGAAGCTCCACTGACTCCCCATCCAGAAGAGATGTCAATGCAAGATGCTAATCCACAACTACAAACCTTACACAATAAAGTACCAGTTTTCATCAACCACCGCTTGAATTTCAACCAACTGTCCAGAGACCTGCGCTCTTCCTCCCTTGGCCTTGCTCACACCCCTGCATACACCGAGGCAAAAGTGGAGGACACTCCTTCTCCTACCTCGCTGCGAAATCCTGGAACGACTTGCCTCTTCACTTCCGACATCATTCTCGCTGCTGAATTCAGGAAAGGACTCAAGACAGGGATGTTCAACTGATCTCTGGCTTGCAGCAGGGCTCTCAGTGCCTGGATACCCTCTCGGGTGATAAGCAGCACTCTATAAATCCTGTTTGATGATGATGAAGTAACACTATTTCCCCCCCCACAAATAGCCCAGTATTGCGTTAGTTTGAATGGCAACTGTTTGTATGCTACTCACTTTTAATAAAGCGCTTTTTGGTGCAGATCCATTCTACCTATGAGGCGGAATTTCATGGGGGTTGTTCATAGAAAGGTCTAAGCACAGATATTTGAGCACTGAGTTTTCCCTATGGTTGAGTTCCATGAGTTAGGGCCCATGAGCTTAATGGACACCCCTGCAGTGTTGGGGGAGTGGGGCAGTCTTCTATAAATAAATGCCCCCCTCAGCTTGTCAGCTCAAGTGTATGGGTATTGCCATGGGGGCCCTCACCATCCCTTACACAAGGTCCCCTTATCTCCTTATCCGCAGCACAAATTTTGCCGCGGTGCAGGAGTTCTAAAGAGTTGGCGGGGCTGCGTCAGCCAACAGTCGTGCGCAGCACTGGGCAGGTGGCCGACGCGAGCACAGAATGGGTTAAGGTTTCCTTACAACACTGGTTGGGGTATGGGGGTTGCAAACGCTCTCCACACCCATGTGCATTAGGTCAATGTTTGACTTGTTTCTGCAGGGTGCATTGCCATGCTGGAGCAGGTCATCTTACCTTCCATCTATCATGGGTCAGCTGTTGTGGGATCCATCTTTGTTTTGGCTCTTGCTGGCTCTCGTACGGAACTGCATAGCGAAGTGCTCTTTGCTATGTTTAGGGAGTGATTGTTTGGGCAGCGGAGGTGCAGTGTAAGTTGTTAATTACCCTTGTGTATGTGTCTTTGACTGAACCTGGAGATGGCCCGCTGAGTGGCTTGTTCTATTCTTTAGCTCGATTGCCCTATGCTCCCATTTGTTTTCTGCTATTTTTGTTCATTCTATTCTCTATCATATGCCCTATTTCCTCATTCCTCCCTTTTCTCACATTTCCCTCTGTGGTTTCCCAGAGATGCGGCTACTGTACAAGTGATGCGCACTAAACACGACACTAAGGTAGTAAAAGCGCATCATCCACAGTGGTATTACTGCTAAATATATGTGTGGAAACACGAACAAATACAAAAGTTATGGAGTTAGTGCAAAACTTTAAAATAAGCCCTCCTTTGTAAGGTTGTCAGGCACTTGATGACGCGCTGAAATTATTTTCTGCTCTGGTCGCAAAAAAGGTGAAGAGAAGATCATTAGCAACTGAAAAATAGACCCTCAATCTATTAACTTTAAAATGGGCAGTGTTTCAGGGTTTTTCCCCAGCAAAACTAGCCCTTTACTATGTCTTCTTTACTCTGCACAACCCACTATCGATAACAAATAACTTAAAAATTATGTTATCACCTAGTTATGGGAACATTCTAAAATTAAAACAGTTTGAAAAAATATGATAATTCGGGCACATTTAATAGAGTTCATACTTGCTGACTAATTTAAATACAGTGGAACCTTTCGATTTCAATGTATTTTATATGCTTTAGGAACACTAAAGAACACAATAATTAAGACTTGTTAATTGTTCATTAACAGGCCCTGGCAATTAACTTGCATAAGCAAGATACTGCTTTCATTTCCTCCCCGGCGTGGGCCTGTCATTAAAGAGACTCTTAGCAGGCCACCTGGAGAAACACTGCCACAATGAAGGGAGCTGCCTTGCTATGCAGGAAGCGGTGGCAATCTTCAGTGCTGAAATCTGTTCCCACAGCTGATGACAGACCTTGGTGACACATGCACGGTGCTATTCACCGATACCCGACAGCTTTAATGTAAATGTTTTGAAACAGGTCTCAATTTATGCTCTGTATTTACTGCTTAGGCAGAGTGAAATAAAACACTCCATTAATTAAAACCATCTCTATTATGTCTTCTTAAAAAGGATAAAGGCGTTTAAGAAAGTATTTGCTCAGCTGGTTACAGTGGTCTGCTGGAAGCTCCAAACATATAGATCTTGAGGATGTTTTCAAAGTATTATCAGTTAATAAAAAGTGCCCATTTCATAACTAGACACATAGCAGGAGGCTGACCCAGACAGCACAAAACATTTTTGAATAATGTAACGAATTTCTAAGCAGGATACACTTCAAATTGTGTCATATTATTGCATTGGAGAAAAACTACATCCCCTCATCTTAAAACAATCAAAATACAACATGGAAAAACAGTGACAACTTCAAAACCTCTTTCACAGCCTCATATATAAAGAACCACAAGTTCCAACTCGATAGCCTGTAAGACTGGACTAAGGTAATTTGGAACACCCTAAAATCGAGTCGATTTTTGTTTCAAACTTTAGGCGGGAACTTCAAATAGGCTATTTATAGCTCTCCGTGACAAAAAATACATCTGGGGCCTAAGCCATCTTCACTTACCCCATTAATGGTTAAAATTCATATCATCGCTTGACTTCGGTAAACCGAGTTACCCCAACAGTATCAGTTACCCTTCTGACTAAAGAAGAGCAACTTATTCCTTACCACAAAGGTTTGATGATACTGCACCCTTCATTTGGCCACTAAACTTTAAGAAAACTCAGAATGTCCTCTTCAACCCCAAGTTCTCTGTCTCATTACTTCTTGCACCTTTGTCACCTACTTTAGCATCTGAGGGAGGGAGGATGTGCCGGCAGGGATGAGCCATCCTTGGTTCAGTCTCATAGACCATATAAACAGGAGGAGGATGAGAGGGATGCATGCCAGAGGAATGGTGGATTATACTTGCTGCACTTTTATTTTCAAAACATTTCTCTCTCTGCTCCACAAGTACTCAAAAAAACAAGAAAAGGCCAAGAGGATGAAAAGGAGGTACTGGTTTGGTTTTACTAAAGTTTTTGTTTATGGTTTATTTTTCGCGGCCTAAACACGCAGATGAAAAAACTAATATGGTCGCTATAATAATGAATTACCTGAACCCAGAGGCAGGGATAGGTCTTTCTTGCTTTTTGTGCTCTAAAAAGCTTCCCAATTTGAGTAACTTAATGTGAGTGCAAAAGGAAGCAACAAGCTCCTCCTATAACCCTTGTACGAATTAGGTAACCTTTGGTTATACGTAACAAGGCACTCTGAGTAACTGTGAAAAGCTGTAGAACCCCTTCTTTGAGATGGTATTGTGCATATTAAATAATGCTGCGAAGAGGAAACTGTTTTCACGATGACATACAGGGCCGGCTCTAGGGCAGTGCAACCGGTGAGGCCGCATTGGGAGCTGAGTTGTATAGGGGGCCGCTTACCACAGGAGGTGGGGGGGGATTGAGGGGGGGGGGGTTGCGCAGTGTTTAGCAGTAACTTATGATTGGAGAGATGAGGGTCACTTTTGCCCGGTGGTAGTGAGAATATCCGAGGAGGCGGTCATTGAATATGGGGCCCCAAAAATGATTGTTACACCAAGCACTAACCACGCTAAAGCCGGCCCAGATGACATACACCGATTTGAGGAAGCATACCTCCCGGATGCTGAAGATGCTTCCATTGTGTGATCAGTATGCCACTAGGATTAAAACAATGTTTTGCCCTAAGGCTCCTGTGATCATTTCATAGGAAAAAAGGACATAATGATTGTCATGGTTTGTTGTTGGTATAAATGCCGCTGAGAAACAATTAATTAAACCCCACTTATCAGGGTAGCTATCTAGATCTGCTTGACTGCAAAAATATTTGTTGAGTAACTGGAAAGTTTATATCATGTCTCAGTTTATGCATGGGGGCGTTTAAATCTGAAGCCTGTCCTATGTTTGTTTTTTTTTGTTTTTAAAAAAAAAAAAAAATTTTATAAAACCTTTATTGTACAGAAGGCGCTCACAGATACGGGCCTACAACCCACCGGGCCGGCCACCACAATAAAGACACATACGAGGCAATACAGGAGTGACAACAGGATTTCTAAATAGCGCATATGAAGGCAAAGGTAACAAGTCTTCGAGCCGCCATCGCGGACAGGATAAGAGTAGGTTAATTTTATAATGAAATAAAGGGGTTCGCAGGATAAAGACAATCTGTAAAGTCCAGAGGGCCGCAGTGGGCCGTGAGCAAGCCAAAGTTTCGAATACAGGAAAAGACCAAAAGAACAGTCACATTTTGGCAAAGGCAGAACGTGAGTCCCACATCAATAACAATCCAATCGCTGCTCAACGCCCTCCCACCACTACCATGGCACATAATAGTAAAACAGCGAAAAGTACGCTTACACAACTAAAAGCCCTCCGTTACAACAACCCAGAAAAGGAAAAGAAAAATGGGGGGGGGAAAAGGGAAAATAGGGGAGGAAAAGGACATCGGAAAAAGGAAGAAGAAAAAGTGAGGGCGCAGCGTCAGTGCACGCCCCCCACGGCTAACAAAGCACCCAATACTAATTCGGCACAAGGAACTAGTGGCAACAGGAGAAATGAATGCATAGTAAATCGTGACAGCAGACTTACCAAAAGGGCCATGCCAGCACAAACACCCCGGGGGGCGACGTGCCGACACCACGCCACGAAATAAGGGGATACATAAGAGCCATAGAACCAAAAAAGGAACAAGGGAAGATACAAGAAAACAGACCCCTCCACCACCCCGCACAGCCCACCCTGCACCCCTGCAGAAGGCTATGGCCTACCCCCCAGCAGCGTGCCTGTCGCCCTAATTAGAACCCGAAATATAGAAAGAAGAATCACTTAGATAAAAAAGGGGGGGAAGGGAAAACAAGGAAAAACAGCGGGAGAGGAGCCACACAATCAAAACCCTTTCAGCTCCCACCCCCCCGCCCGAAAATACTCATAGCCCACGGGAAGATAGTAAATACACGGATAAGCTCCAGGAACGTAAAGAAGTATCAAATATAATCATACAATTATAAACGGATCGCCCAACCATACCACACAATAACAGTCCACAGAGGCAAGATCAGCTCAACCCTGTCCTCGTTTTTCGCAAACTGTAGTAGTCCAACGAACCAGGAACCAGATCACATGGAGCCGGAGGTGAAGAACAGGGAGTCGAATCAAAAATACACTCAAATCAAAGCGATCGCGATCCGGATGATCCAGATAGAACAGGAACCACCTCAGGCAAAGCAGGCACAGTTCCGATGAGAACTCGGAGAAAGCCGGTCCAGCGGCACAGTCACAGGATCTTCGTTTGGCCATGTGAGGCAAAAGAGGAAAAGGAGACCCATCGAGGTCGGTCCAGATGGGATCCGGCTGGCGAACCTCCGGAGCAGAAGGAGGCACAGGATGAAGAAGGGCAGCGGACTTCCGTACAACCACACCAACAGCAGCCTCCAGGTTCACGACCCCAAGGAAAGTTCCAGCAGCACACAACAGAGATGAAGCCGCACAAACCGGGGGGGGTCCGGCAGGTCCAGCCAAGGGACCTCTCTCCAGGATAGCGACAGGTGCGGTCATGGGTGCCCCCCAGGAGCGCAGGGCGGCGAGGATGTCGCCAAGTGTAGGCTCACCTTTGCAGTATTCAGAAAACGTGCCGTGCGGCGGATCCGCATCGCCAGTCCCAGCAAGGCCGAGAGTCATGGGGCCGGCCGCCATCTTAGAAGCTCGGCGGGGCCGCTGCAGACACAGATCCCCGCCCGGATACCAGCAGGGCAAAACAGGATATCGGCAGCCGCCAGCGGAGGTGCCACCAGGGCAGAAAGGGGGGTCACCAGAAGAAGGCGATGCGCCGGCACCCCACACGCCGCCGGCACCGTTCTCCGAGCCCGGGCGGAGGAACTCAAAATGGCCGGGCCGGAGAACAAAGGGGGGACGAGCCAAATGTACGGTGAACCCCGTCCATGGAAGGCAGCGCCCCAACACCAGGCCGCAGGATCGCCGGACCAGGCCCGGGGGGCCGCAAGCGGTCTATTAGCACATCGGCCTCTCCGACCGACTCCACACCACCACCAAGGGCCGGCAACCGCGCCCCGTCCAGCCCGGGCGCCGCCAAGGAGTGCCAGGCCCGGCCGCTCCGGAGGCCCCGAAGCAGACAGGGGCACAACTCAGGATCCGTAACACCCAGGAGCCACCGGAGCAAACGGTAAGTGTCCGTGAGGTATCGTCGTTCCACTGCACATCGTAGAATACTTCCCGGGGCAGGATAAAGTACAGGATAGTTGTTGTAGACAGGAGAGTGAACGGAGCCGAGCTAAAACGCGGCCATCTCGGACGCGAGCTTGGCTCCTCCCCTGTCCTATGTTTGTTAACCCAACTGGATGTGTGTGACAACTGGGACACAGGAGAAGAGTTTGGAGGCCAGGATGGTTTGAGTGTTGGAAGAATCAAGCTAGGCAGCTGAGCTGTAGGAGTGTCTCAATATGTGGACCACAGAGCATCTGGTCTATAATTTTAACATTAAATAAAGTATGTAGAAGAGACTATACTTCTGATGCAGACTTTTAAAATCGGATTTTTTGAATATTTGAACAGTTTTGATCATGAATGCATATGGATCTAAACTGTTGGCTGGTACGGACCTTTCTATGTCCGACTAAACCAGAGCTCATATAATGAACACACACAAATATACAACCAGTGAAACGAAACAACAGCAAAATAAATAGACATGTTTATTATATTTTTTCTACTGCTCTGCAGCATTAAGCCTTACATTTGCTCATTGCAAAACCAGAAGTGGGAGGGGGTGGGGTGGTGGGTGGGTGTCCAGTGTGGCACGAGAGTGGCTTCTGATCACAGAAAGCCAAAGCCATTTTCGTCTCTGCTCTGCGAAGTGGCCGTTGCTCATAGGCTTATTGCCCTTGGCTGCAGGCACTTACAGTTGTTAATTATTCCACTCACCCTCACCATCCTCATGGGCCTTTGACTGAGGCCTGGATCCATAAATGGAGAGGTGGGTAATCAGCAGTTGTTGTTGCCTGCAGTCACATGCAATTATGCTCAACTCTGGATTTAGAGCTGCAAAGTAGCTAATGGTGACGGTGGCACATTTATTACAGGTTATTTAATTAGGTAAATAGGTTTGAGCAACCACATAACTCATTGGACTGTCATCCAATTCAGAGTTTGCTGAACTGTGTAGTATTTTGAAGTTTGTAGAGGTACTAAAGTCCACAGCAGCAACAGTTTTTCAGAAGATCAGTGAACACTTGCAAGGGAAAAAGGGAAACTGTCAGAAACAAATTTGAAGTTAACAGTCAGGGTAGTAAGAGTAGAAACTTCATGTGTCCGACAAACAGAATAAACCCTGGTGCACTTTTATTACCGGACCTATACAAGTTTCATCAAGTCAACCCTGCAAGGGCCAACTCAATCTGTCCTTCTTTGAGGTCATTAAAATGACTATCTCTATGGCATGTAAAGTTACTACTCCCTGCTAATACTATGCTGTAAGCAAACAACATTTGCAGTAGTAGGCACTATGATAAAGAAGCTCGGGATGACTAATAGCTCCAAGGAATTTATATTGAATCGTTCTTATTCTAGGCACATTTGTGTCCCAAGACATTGAAAACATATATTAGAACTATGTCTTTAAAGACATTGATACAGGGCCCAGCCAAGCAACCAAACTATTGGTGATGCCCTAATCAGTCCACCCACGTTATTGACTTGCATCCATGCTCTCGACATGGGCACTAACCAGCGGCCTGAACTAGAGACCTTTGAGCCAGCCTTACTGGTTCACAAGTTCGCCTCTCAGCCTATTTATTTGCACTTGACTTTTGTATTGTCCTTGCCAAAGTACAGGATGTTAGTCTTGGCTACATTTATGACAATTGTTTCTTTCTAGATGTACAATCTCTTTAAACACAAATCAAACCAAAACAATCTTTTTTCGGTTTACATAAACCATAAAAGACAAATTATATACAATGTTAAAACATTAAACACATCTCAAAATAAATAAAATCAAGATATCAAAAATCAGTTTGTTTATACTGTGCTACCTATAACATACCTGCTCTAGTTTACTGTTAAACGTTTCCTTACTTTGACTGCCCAATTAATAAAACTCAGTATGGCCACATATTTGGGAGGAGAGTCCAGTAATTGAAGCAATAGAAGGGTCGGCTTCCGATTTGTAAAATTTAATAAAATTGGTTTTAGGAAACGAAATCTGGGATTTTTATAAAAACAGCAAAAAAGAATAAAGTGCTTTGGAAAGAGCGACAGTCACAAGGGCAGACTTTGCTGTCTCAAGATCATTCACACATGTTCGTGAAGGCCACCGGAAAATGATGGTGCTCTACCGGATCCACGTCAAAAGTATCAGTGATGGTGGTTTAGGACAGAATCAAGGTGTGACTGCATGCGCTCTCCGAAAAGAACCAAGGGCCAGATGTACGACCATTCCATTTTGCGAGTCGCAAATTGCGATGTTTTGCGACTGGCAATTTGCGATTCACAAAATGGAATGTACAACAGTGTCTCAGACACTGTTTGCGATTCCTAATGGGGTCGCTAAAGACCTAGCTGAATAACCCGTTAACCGCGGCCGTTTTTTTCCAGCAGTGCTGCCGTTTTAAAGAACGGGCGGGGCTGCGTCGGCCGTTGAACGTGCGCAGCACCAGCCAGGTAGTGCTCCGAACGTTCAACGGCCGACGGCAGCACCTAACGGGTTAATATTAACGAGGTAGGTCCCAATTTGCAATCCCTTTGAATCTTATATATCACATGGATGGTGGCGTTGCTGGGGACAGCAGACAACCATGTCTGTGTTTGCTTTTTAAATAAAGCAACTTTTCCCCCCTAATGCAGCCTGTTTTCCTTAAAGGAAAACAGGATGGTTTAAAAGAAAAAAATTCAAAGTTTTCTTTTCATTTTTTAATGGCAGGCAGTGGTCTGTGGGACCACGGCCTGCTCTTAAAAAATATTTTTGCATACATTCACAAAGGGGAAGGAGTCCCTTTGGGACCCCTTCCCATTTGCGACTGGCTTACCACCTACTTGAAGTAGGTGGTAACTGCGATTATCTTGCGACTGCATTTGCAGTTGCAAAACAAACATACATACCAGTGCGACTTGCTTTTAGGAAGGGATGCCCTTGGCACCCTCCTCACAAATAGCGACTCACAAACCCTATTTTGCGAGTCAGTAGTAGGTTACAGACTCGCAAAATAGGGTTTGTACATGCTACAAACATTTTTACCTGTGGCAAACGTCCCGATTTCACGTTTGCGTTGGCGTATTTTCCAAAAGTGCTCAAGGTTCAGGCACTGATTTGCCATAGCAAACACAAGGAGATGAAGGAGCCTTTCAGACACTCACCCCCAGTTACAGATCTGGGTTGAATCCATCATCATTCTTTAACAGCTCACTTCACCACCCCAGTTCAGACCAAGACATATGCAAATCAGTCTTGACCCTGTCCCTTATGAGAGCAGTCCAGCCCAAACTGCCAAGCCAGGTCAACTGGAAAAAAGCATCCTGGGACCGGTTTCGGGATAACACCCCTCATCAGCCATGTTAGCTTGAATCTGGTGGCAAAGTGAGCAAGGGGCCCACATCTGGGCATACCCTGCCAACTTAGGGCAAACAAAGCAAACACAAGGAGATGATGGGCTGAGCACAAACTCTTCAGACACTCACCCCCAGTCATGGATCTGGTTTAAATCGATCATCATTCTTTAGCTCACTTCACACCCCAGTTCAGACTCACCCATATGCAAATTAGTTTTGACCCTTTTTCCTTATGCGAACAGTCCAGCCCAAAATGCCAAGCCAGGTCTTCCCTGGACCAGAAACAACCATCCTGGGACCAGTTTCTGGGTAACACCCCTCATTAGCCAGGCTAGCTTGAATCCCGTGGCAAAGTGAGCAAGGGACCCACATCTGGGCTTACCCTGCCAACTTAGGGCGAACTAGGTTTTGTGTTGCATTTTCAGGTGTGAAGGTTATTCCCAGATGTGGGTGCCGTGCTCGCTACATCACAGGTTGTTGCTTGTCAAGCGAGGATCACGCTCAGGCAATAGTGAAGCGTCATGTTTTGCAGCGATACATCAGTTTGGATTGACGCTGGGGGTCGATGCATGGATTTTCTCCTTGACATCACCCAAATTTACTTCCAAAGGCCCAGGAACTTGATTTGGCACCACATGGCAAGTCAGGACTCTCAGCAGAAGAGCCCGGGTACTGGCAGGTGAAGTCTATGATGGCCCTGAGACTTCTTAACAGAAGGCAAGTTCAACTGAAGCCCTTGTACAACCCTGGAAGCAGGATACAGAAAGCAAAGTCCAGTCCTTTCACTCTCAGGCCAGAAGCAGCAAAGCAGCAGGCAAACACAGCAAAGCAAACAGCAAAGTGGCAGTCTCTTCTGACAGCTTATCCAGCTCTTCTTCCTGGCAGAATTTCCTCAGTCCAGAAGCGTTCTAAAGGTATGGGGTCACAGGTCCAATACTTATAGCCATTTTAGTATTTGAAGTAGGCAAACTTCAAAGGACAGTCTTTGTAGTGCACTGTCTTTCCCTGCTCTGGCTCTAAACACACTACAGGGGGTGGAGACTTCTTTATGTGAGGACAGGCACAGCCCTCTTCAGGTGTCAGTGTCAACTCCTTCCACCACTCTAGCTCAGGAAGATCCATCAGCCTGGTGATGGGCCATCAGGATATGCAGGGCACACCTCAGCTCCCTTTGTGTGACTGCCTAGATTGAATGCACAGACAGCCCAACTGTCATTATAACCCAGACCTGGATTTAGCAGACAGGCAGAGGCACTGAATGGTTAAAGTAAGTAAATGCCAACTTGCCAAGTGGCATTTTCAGACCTGCAATTTAGAAACTAACTTTACTAAAGATGTATTTTTAAATTGTGAGCCCAGAGACCCAAAACTTCAATTTTCTATCAGTTTTCAAATGGAAGATACACTAGTAAGATGTTACAAGGTTTCTCCAATGCTAACATAAGGGAGAGATAGGCCTTGCTGTAGTAGAAAATGAAATTAGCAGTATTTCATTACCAGGATATGTAAACCACAGCAGTACATGTCCTACCTTTTAAATACACTGCACCCTGTCCATGGGGGTACCTTGGGTCTACGTTAGGTGTGCCATACATGTACCAAAAGTGAACGTTTGGGCCTGACAAGTGGGTGCACTTGCCTGGTTAAAATGGCAGTTTAAAACTGCACACACAGCCACTGCAGCGGCAGGTCAAAGACATTTTTACAAGGCTACACATGTGGGTGGCACAATCAGTGCTGCAGGCCCACTAGTAGCATTTGATTTACAGGCCCGGCACGGCATGGACTTTTAAGTCCATGTCATGCAGGAATGGGAAATATGCCTGTTTTTCCCACAGCCTTTCACCCTGCATGCTGTTACAACGCGGTCATTACCACAACACGTTGTAACAACGCATACCATTGTCCCGCACGTCATAACAACGACTTGCGGAGGGAAGCGCTGGATGTCGAAATAGTATAATTTACTATTCCAACTCCAGTCTGTGCGGACAGTAGGGAAGGTGTTGGATTTTAATTCCAACACCTTCTCCCCCCTCCGCAAGTCGTAACAACGACTTGCAGGGGCAAGTCGTAACAACGACTTGCAGGGTTATGGTATGCGTTGTTACAACATGGCTGTGGTAACGACCACGTTGTATCAACATGCGTGGTGACGGCTTCGTGGTGAAGGTTGTGCACCAGGAATGGGCTTTGGCGTTCCCATTGAAGTGCCTTTTATCAGGCACTGCCATGGGAATGTCAAAGGACAGATTGCCAGACCACAAGATTACTTGTAATCTGACAGACGTCTGGCTGTCGAGTTTGGTGGCCCTGGAGCGGGGAGCTGGCGTCATGGCCTGCTCCAGGACTGCAAAGCTTGTAATCTGGCCCAAAGTCCATTGACATTCCAGTTACTGTGCATCATTCACATATGCTAAATGTAAAAGTTCGACTTTGAGGAGACTAAAATTAATCATCTTTTCCTACTCTCGAGTGTGGTAGCCTAGTATGTAATGCACAGTACAGTTCCTTAAATTGTTTTCTGTATAAAGGCTGTTCAAAATTTGTATGGGAAATGCATTTCAAACCACCGAAAATGAAGTTTATTCCATTAATTGTAAGATTCTCTGCCTTCCCCTTCCTTGCATAATTTATTTATACTTCAAATACCACATTATTAGTTGACATTTCAGGAGCACTTAAACTGCAACCTTCTCACACTCTCAAGTTTTTACACCTACTGTACAACCTCAGTGTCAGACTCTGTGCTCTACGTGGCAAAAGATCATATGCGCTCTTCAAGCCCAGATAAAGCAAGTCAGTATCTTTTTTGAAGATAAAAGCAAGACAGCTGTAACTTATTTTAAGAAAGCCATCAAACTGGTTGGCATAAATCTTCAAAGCCCATATTTCCTATTACTTTGTTGGTCACCCATTTCAAGGCGCTTCCATGGAATTAGGAACATTTGTTTAGGTATTGTGTCTGGTTGGTAGTCCTAGCACTGTACAACCATGTCTAGTGCCATATATTTTCCCATGTTCCTAATAAAAAGTCAAAATAATCACCATCAGAATATATAGGTTTTGGCGCCCAATTTAGAGCTTGGCAGAAAGGGTACTGGGTACTCTGTCGCAAACTCCACAGAGTACCCTATCTGCCAAACCTGTGATCCACATGAATCATTAAGGAATGGGTAGACCTTACGTTTTCCAACTTTGGAGGACCAGCTGGCTCCATTGATAAAAAACTTCCTCCAACTACGGGATAGAGTAGGAGGCTTATTGAGGTCAGTTCTTAGTATCCTTAAGACATATTCATATGCTCTAGTGCCTAGGGACCACACAGTGGTAATATCCAGCATCGCCTGAGCATCGCCTGCTGTTCTCATATGCTGGGAAGAAAAACAAGACATGATCTATAGTCTTCTTGGGAGCACCTCATGCCGGGTACCCCTCTCATCCACACTGGGTACTTTAGCCCATCTATCTGTAAAAGACCGGAAAGGAAGGGTTCCGTAGCATAACTGCAAGAACAGGCGCCTGGCCATAGGAGGTTCAATCTCATCCATGAAATTTTCTCTGCTATAAACATCCTTAACTGCAAGAAAAGCATTGGTCAAAGAACCTCTACTTTCATTGAAGTTTACTTTAATGTCTCTGTGCTGCCAATAAGCTTTTTTGATGCTGTTCTTGGAGATCCTCGATAACCAGTTTGGGGTACTCCTCAGAGTTACAAACCCAATTTACCCCAGGAGGGATCTCACATACCTGCTTCAAGGGATTTTACAAGAGCCTGAAAGGCTAACGATCTCTACTAGGCCTTCCCGGCACTGTTGGAGCTCTGGAGTAGTCGAGAACCTCTTCCAGTACAAGATAGGCATACACCAAATTTAGCAGATAAGAGTCTCATCCCAAGGTCGAATCCAAGGGGAAGCAACGGGGTATAAAGGGGACACACTTAGCAGTTGTCTGATAAACCAATTTTCAACTAAATCAAGCATAGTCGCATCCACATGGCCCTACAACTGTGCCCCATACGAATCTGACCCCAGAGCCTGCGATTGATAAACTTGCAGGGAAGGGCTTGTTGGTCAAAACTGCCATCTTAGAAATCCCCTCCGCAATTTGCTCTAGTTTGAGTCTATGCTGGGTGATGTTCCCCAGCCACCCCTTGTGTTCTGTGACTGTAATACCCAAGTATGTGAAAGAATGTACCCTTTCAAGTGGAGACCCTGCTAAAACTGGATTAGCCCTGGTCGAATGCCCTGGTTTTAGAATCATGTACTTTGTCTTGCCTATATTAACTTCCAGGTGCCAATCCCTGCAGAATTGTTCAAAGCGATCCAGGAACTTTTGTAAGCCCATGGGGGATTTCGACAACAAGAGAGTGTCATCCGCAAACATGAGGGCAGGAATCATCATGTTCACCAATCTGGGAGCATTGTTGTTAATCGGCCCCAGAAAATCCTCAATGCCATTGATATAAAGGGAAAAGAGCGTTGGGTCAAGTACACAGCTCTGTGTCACCCCTAATCTTACAGGAATGGGCTCTGTCAGCTCGCCGGCCTGGCCACACCTCAACTGCACATAGTTGTTCATGTGAAGCCTCACAATAATGTCAAGTAAATCGCTGGGTAGGCCTATCTCTTGTAATATCCGCCACAAGGTGGGTCTGGGGACCAGATCAAAGGCGGCACGAAGGTCGAAAAACACGACATACAGGCGTCCATCCCCCAAGGTGACCACCTTCCAATACACCATCAGGAGCCGGAACACCTATACAATCATGCTTGTGGCCTCTCTAAAACCCACCTGTAGAGGGGACAGCATGTCATTTCTAGCCCTTCACTTCTGCAATCTACATCTGCAGAGTATGACACTACAAAACAGCTTGTCAAGACTTATGGGTCTATAGTTTGATGGTTTATTGTGGGGCCCTTTCTTGTAGATGGGTATAATATCGGCCCCAGCCCAAGTGGGGGTCAATGGGATGCCTTTTAGAAAAGCTGTGTATAGTGGGGTAAAGTAAGCACCCCAGATTTCTGCCTCCCCCTGAAATACATACCACATAATTTTGTCTAGACCTGGTTCTTTATTGGGTACTATACTCTGTATGGCTAAACATATTTCCTGTTCTGTTATCCCCTGGTCACTGAGGGCACATCTCATAGCTGCTGCTTCAGAGATATCAATTTCTTCTCTTAGAACCTTGATTGATTGATGACTCCCGGTCCCTGGTCCCACGGAATCATTAACAGCAGGGGACTGCTTTCCATTCTGCCCATACAAGCTTGAATAATGGGCTACCCAGTCATTTGCTGAAATATTAACGTCTATGGAATGGGACCCTTCCCTAGTACCACTAAAGACAACGTTCCAGAACCGATGGTGATCCTTACAGTTGGCAGCTTGTAGTATGTTCTCTCCTTTTTGTCCCTTTCCCATTCTTTTTTAGTATCAATAAGTGCCTTTTTATGGATGTCCAGTTTATCCTGTTCCTCCCCTTTTTCACCTCATTAATTCTTCGTTTCTTAGCCAACATAACATTCAATTCCTAGACATTTCTAATTATTGGTACAGATCAGACTTATGCTGCACTTTACATCACCTTGCAAAGACATGTTGCAGCTTATCAGCCTGTTTCATGATAATTACAGCTTCACATGCCCATGTACTTCAAATTAATTATCTGATGTATCCTTCATATGTTCAGATTCCGCTCTCATCTTCATCAGGAATGGTCATTATTTCCCTAGGAAACAGTCATTATGCACTATATTCAGCTTCTTATGGTCAAGTATCCCCCATACATCTGCGCACCTTCAGCAAGCAATGTAGAGGAAAGGTCCTTTCATTCCATATAGGTATATGTTGGCAAGTAAATGTTGTAAAGCTAACTAAGAAGCAAAAGAGCACAACAATGACACAACAATGGCAGGGATTCATTCAATATCATATAAATGTAGTGTAAGGGAGAAGTTAGAATTATCTTCTAAATTGGGCCTGGATTACTGATAGAGGCTTCTTATTGATGATGGATGATCTGCTCAGTGTGCTGAAAGGCGTGATGGTGCCCATATACCTTGATAAGATGTGGTCATTATAGAAGTAGGTTTTAGCATTGTATTGTATATCCCAGGTGCAGTCATCACATGCCCAGTAGTTGAAGCACATGCACAGTATATTTCAGAGGATAAAGAAGAATTGCCCAATAGGAACCCATTCCCAACTAAAGTGCGTACTGCAATGTTGTTTTCCCCTGCACTGTTGACATTTGTTATGTGTTCCATATGCTAAACAGTAGGTTGAGATCATAAAAAAACTTTGAAAGATGCTGCTTGCAGGTGATGCATTAGCATCACTCATATAATTAAACAGAGTGATTTTGTTTTGAAAAAAAATACAGCCTAAATATCCTGTAAAAATCCAGTTCTGGCCGAAAGCTTCGCTAATGCTTTTTGAAAGAATCACAGACACATCTGTCTTCAAAGAACTTGGTTCACAAAAATGCATACAAAGTCATTTCTTGTGCAGAACCAAGGAGTGAATTACTCTTCAGTGCCACCAGTCACGCATCCTGGAGAATACGGGCATCTTAAGAAAGGGAACACTTGCCAATAAACAAAACTGAACTTGTGATGGTTTATATACCTTCGCTTGTTCTATATATAGATGAAGAAAACTAATCACAGCACCCCTGAAGATTGCAAAGGAAGATGTTGCCCTGGGAAAACAATTATAACTGGACATCTAAAAAAAACATACTATATAGAGTGCTATACTAGTTTTAAAGTAAGCATGTGCAATTCCACAATATTTATGTGTGCTTTCTTTCTTCATTGTACTGGTAACCCCAAAGCTGTCAACTATAAATAATACCTATTGACAGAAAGCAGCATCTCCAAAACGTGACTCCCAAGTTAACCAATTTCATGTGTGCCACTAGTGGATCGTCAAGTCTGTTTAGACAACCACACCATTAATATTCAGTAGGTGCCAGGGATAACAAGACAATGTGCACTCACTGCGTGCCAGCACAAGGTTAATTCAGTAACCCGTTGCTCATAAACCACATTGCAAATGTAACATATACCTTTCACCCTTGATAAGGAGTAGTTTCTTACCTGTAACTCCAGTTTTGTAGTAGGGGTATCTCTGTTATATTCATAATATAGTGAAAAGTCCCGCCCATGTGCGTGGACCCCAGAGCAATCAAAAATAATCTCTTAAGCTGTCTTCTTTGCAGTCCTGCATAGACACTTAAGAGAAAATGAAGACAAATAATGCAGCCTAACATATATAAGGCTACAAAGGCCACCACTTCATCTAAAACATGAAAAGGATAGCCTACCATGTCCGGTTTTACACTATTTACCAAGCTTTCCTCACAGGGAAAACTCCCCTTCACCAAAATTCTTGAAATGATAGGGAGGAAGGGTTGGACAGACAAGCCCCCATTGGCTGCCATTATGTGTCTTGAAAAGGGATACCGTGCCTTTAAGGAACTCTCCAGAGACCCTCGGTATCCCAGGATGCACAGCCTAAGTCCTTTTACTTTCAGTTCTTTTTGAAGGTTTATAAAGCAAGGCCTGTAGCATACATTGCAGTACAATTTTCTCCACTGGGGAGGAGGGTGGGCGCTTATGACTATAACAGAGATACCCCTACTACAGAACTGGAGTTACAGGTAAGAAACTACTCCTTCTGTAGTAGGGGATCTCTGTGTGTAGTCATAATCTAGTGAAAAGAATGGCAAGCCCATCCCAACAACCAATCTGGCGGTGGAGAAAAAAGACAACACCACTAATGTGCAAACAGATTTCTCAACGAAGCCTGCCCAACCTTAGCATCTGCTCTGGCATCAGAGTCCAGACAGTAATGCTTAGCAAAGGTATGGACCGACTTCCAAGTGGCAGCCCTGCAGATCTCTGCAATGGGAATAATATGAAGCAAAGCTGTTGTAGCTGCTTTGCCTCTGGTAGAATGAGCCTTAGGCTTACCCCCTAAGGTCTTGTTAGCCTTCTGGTAACATAACTGGATACAGGACACAATCCACCTAAAAATGGACTGTTTTGAGGTGGCAAGACCAGTCCTGACCGACCCATAATTGACAAACAATTGGTCTGACCTACGAATGTCCTTGGTCTTATCCAAGTAGAATTTCAACACCCTTCTGACATCCAGGGAATGAAGAGACCTTTCCGCTGGAGTGGAAGGATTCTGGGAAAACGTAGGTAAAGTTATGGTCTGATTGACATGGAAATCAGAAATCACCTTAGGAAGGAACTTAGGGTGAATATGCATCACAACCTTAGCAGCATGAAATACAGTATAAGGTTCTTGGCAACATAACGCCTGAATTTCACTCACCCTGCGGGCCGATGTAATGGCCACAAGGAAGGCCGCCTTCCATGACGAGTGCTGCAGAGAAGCCTTATGGATGCGTTCAAAAGGCTCCTTCATCAACCTGGACAGCACCACATTCAGCTCCCATGATGGCAAAGGAAGCCGGACAGGAGGAAACACTTTCTTCAATCCTTCCAAAAATCTTTAATCACAGGGATCTGGAAGAAGGATGTCTGTGAAGGGCATTTCCTATATGCAGTCAATGCTGCGAGGTGAACCTTAATAGAATGAAAATTAAGGCTAGACTGAGCCAAATGCAAAAGGTATGGAAGGATGACATCTTTCTAGCAGGTTGTCGGATCATAATGCTTGGAAGTGCACCAGATGCAGAACCTCTTCCACTTGTAGGCATAGGAAGTCCTAGTGGAGGGTCTCTTAGCTTCCTGAAGTATAGTCATGCAATCTTCAGGGAGATTCAAATGTCCATATTGCACTATCTCAGGAGCCACACCGCCAAACTCAACGATGAGAGGTTGGGGTGCACCATCTGCCCCCCGAACTTTGTGAGAAGGGCCGACCGACACGGCAGCCGCATGTGGGGTAGTGAAGCAGGTCCGTGAACCACCACTGTCGGGGCCACTCTGGAACAATGAGGATCATCCGTGCTCTGGATTGAGACAGCTTGATGAGCACCGCCGGAATCAGGGGAATGGGTGGAAAAGCATACATAAAGCTGTTCAACCAGCTGATCCATAGCGCGTTCCCCCGGGTCCCCGGTTGGTAATACCTGGAGGCGAAGTCTCTGCATTTTCTGATTTCGGCGGTGGCGAACAGATCTACGTCCGGAGTGCCCCACCTGTCGAAGATGTCTCCTCGCACTTCGTCATTTAGAACCCACTCGTGGTTTTCTTGCACCAGCCTGCTGAGTGCATCCGCCTGAGCATTCTGCGCACCTGGCAGATGGGTAGCCGTTATCGTCAGTCCTCTGGTTAGTAGCCAGTGCTAGATCGCCTGCGCTTCCTGCAACAGTGTGCGTGATCTCAAGTCCCCCTGCTTGTTGAGGTAATACATTGTGGTCGTATTGTTCGTCTGCACAAGCAAGGAGTTGGTCTGGAAGGACGGATGAAAGGCCTTCAGTGCCAAGTGCACAGCTCTGAGATCCAGGAAATTGATGTGATACGTGGATTCCGCCGGGGACCACGTTCCCTGGATCTGTAGATGGTCTGAATGCGCTCCCCAGCCGTGGAGAGGAGCATCCGTGACGACAGTCTGAATGGGAATGTCCTTGTGGAATGGAACCCCCTTGAGGAGATTCTCTGCGGAGCACCACCATCTCAGGGACTGTTGAGCGTGGAGGGACAGCTTGATCCTGTCGTCCCAGCTCCCCCGCTTCTGGTCCCACTGATCCTCCAGACATTCCTGCAACGGCCTCATGTGTAGGCGTGCGTGTGGCGTGAGGAAGATTCAAGAGGCCATCGACCCCAGTAGAGAAGACACCGTCCTCACTGTTGTAGATGGAACAGCTATGAGAGCCTGAGCCTTCCGAAGGATCGATAAGCGTCTCTCCTCCGAAGGAGACACGCTTGCTGAAAGAGTATCGATGGAGCCTCCTAAGTACTGTAGGCACTGGACAGGCGTCGTAACAGACTTGGACATGTTTATGTGCAACCCCAGCTGGTTCAACAGAACGGCCGTCCTGTTGAAGTGCAGTTGTGCTTCCTGGAAGGTGGAGGCTTTGATCAACCAGTCGTCCAGGTACGGGTAGACAAACACCTTGTTCTTTCTCAGGTGCGCTGCCACCACTGCCATGCATTTTGAAAACGTCCTGGGTGCAGACTTCAGTCCAAACGGTAGTACGGTGTACTGATAGTGATTGGTGCCGACTAGAAATCGCAGGAACTTCCGGTGTTTCCGTGCAATGGGCACATGGAAGTACGCATCTTGCAGATCTATTGCGCAAAGCCAGTCTCCCCTTTGCAGCTGAGGATAAATCTGGTGCAAAGACAGCATGCAAAACTTTTCCCTGAGAATCCATTTGTTTGCTTGTCGCAAATCCAGAATGGGCCTGAACTCGTTCTTGTCCTTCTTGCGCACCAGAAAGAACCTTGAGTAAAGCTCCTTTCCCCTTTGAGACAGAGGGACGTCTTCTATCGCCCTTTTTCTTAACAGGGTATCGGCCTCCACCTGAAGCTCGCGCAGTTGGAACTGCGAGCAAACCGGTGGCGCTGGAGGTGGGCTGACGAAATGAAGACTGTATCCATTGCAAACAATATTTAGCACCCACTTGTCCTGAGTAATTTTTCTCCACTCTGCCAAGTAATGTTGTATGCTTCCCCCCACCGGAGCGGGTAACTGACTAGGAGGAAGTAACCCCTCAGGGCCTAGACCCGGCTGGGCTTTTGGGCGTCAAGGAGGACTGTTGGCCGCCTCTGCCCCTCTGGCGCTTTTGGAAAGGCCGCCGCTGGTACTGCTGCTGCTGTTGGTGCTACTGGCCAGCTTGAGGACTTTGCCCTCTTCCCTGGGCACCAAAACCTCTCTGGGGAAGGGACCGAAGGTCTTTTTCTGCTCTTTTGGCTTCTCTAACCCGACAGCCGTCAGGGTTTCTGCCTCTCCTCATCCTCATGTTTACCAAAGAGCGTCGACCCAGAGAACGGCAAGTTGGCGACTCTCTGCTGCGCCTCTGGTTTCAACGATGTCAGACGCAACCAGGCATGTATCCCATGGCAGTATCCATGAGCCGCCAAGAGAGAGGAATATGATAACCTGATTGGATACCATCATGCCCTCATTGATGATTTCCTGGAAGTCTTCTCTCTTGTCCCTAGGAAAGTGCTCCAGAAACTGCTGCAGATACTCCCACAAAGACCGGTCATACCGACCCAAGAGAGCCGCGGCACTAGCGGCTTTCATGGAAGTAGCAGCCGTACCGCAGACTTTTCGCCCCGCTGAGTCCATCTGACGACTCTCCTTATCCGGAGGCACCGTAGAAGACAGGGCAGTAGCGTGCTGCTTCCTGGCCGCAGTGACGATCACCGAATCCGGCACCGGGTCTGATAGAAGGAACGCTGGATCGGAGTCAGGGGGCCTGTACTTTTTCTGCAGCCGGGAAGGAGCGGATTTCATTCATGCCGGAGTCAAGAAGAGCTACATAGCCGGGTCCTCCAGCCCTGGCACCAAGGTCAACAAGGGTCGAGACAACTGTCGCTTGTGTAAGGTCTCGAAAATTACCGATGTAGAAGGTGTGGGTACCGTTAGAGTAATCCCCAGCTTCGCTGCCCCTCTCAATAACACCTCCTGAAACGATACGATGTTGTCCACCGGTGACACTCTCGTATGGGGTGAATTCGATAAGGTGGGCGAATATCCCCGGGCACTGGAAGAGTCCGTATGACGGGACCTTGACCTGTCCCTCCGGTGACGATGCCGGGACCGTGTCGAAGACCGATGGTCACTCCTTGATCGGTGCCTCCCTCTGGACCGTGACTTAGACCTCCTAGGCCTCGGGCGATCCACTGGCAGTACAGGAGGCGGAATCTGCGGAGGCAGAACCGGAATCCTAGGCTGTCGAATAAAGCAGGCATATTTGACAGAAAGCGTGTGCAAAACTGCCTAAAAACCACAGCAGAAGGAAGAGGAAGACCCCAGACGTCGAGTAAAACACTCTAAACACTTGAAAAGTGCCAAAATTGAAGAAACCCCCCCAGAAAGGGAGAGCTCAATGGTCCAGGGTCCTGCTAGCAGGAGCCGGAAAAAAGAACTGAAAGTAAAAGGACTTTGGCTGTGCATCCTGGGATACCAAGGGTCTCTGGAGAGTTCCTTAAAGGCACGGTATCCCTTTTCAAGACACATAATGGCAGCCTATGGGGGCTTGTCTGTCCAACCCTTCCTCTCTATCATTTCAAGGATTTTGGTGAAGGGGAGTTTTCCCTGTGAGGAAAACTTGGTAAATAGTGTAAAACCAGACATGGTAGGCTATCCTTTTCATCGTTCAGATGAAGTGGTGGCCTTTGTAGCCTTGTATATGTTAGGCTGCATTATTTTTCTTAATTTTCTCTTAAGTGTCTATGCAGGACTGCAAAGAAGACAGCTTAAGAGATTATTTTTGATTGCTCTGGGTTCCACGCACATGGGCAGGACTATTCACTAGACTATTATAGAGGGCGTTGAGGTAATGCAATTTTCACTGGGGGAGGTTCTCAATGAAATATCTAAGCTGCCATCGGGTAAAGCCCCTGGGTTAGATAAAATCCCGGGAGATCTATTCAAGCACCAACCGAGGGTTTGGGCCCCCTACCTGTTGGAAGTTTATAATGCAATCCTTGGGGGAATGGCGGTCCCTAGTACTTGGCTGGGCGTAGATATTGTACCTATCTTCAAGAAGGGCTCTCCTCTGCTCCCAGCCAATTACAGGCCAATCAGCCTCATTGATGTTTCACAAACAATCTTCGCGAGGCTGATACTTGACCGCCTGCAGGAGTGGATGACGGACCATTCAATCCTAAGCACGTTCCAGGCTGGGTTTAGGAGCAAGGTGTCAACTACGGACCAAATTTTTCATCTGGCCCTCCTCTTTTGGAAGACGGTGCGGGTGGAGGGGGGTACGTTGTATACCGTCTTTGTTGACCTCCGCGCAGCCTTTGATTTGGTTCCGCGGAGTAAACTGTGGACGGTACTCGCCAAACTCGGTATCCCCCCCCCGCTCTTTTAGACATCATTGTTCGTCTACACACACATAATTATGCACAGGTTAGGTGCGGGAGAATGGGTAGCCTTTCAAAAAGATTTCAGTTGGGAGAGGGGTAAGGCAGGGATGTGTCCTAGCACCGACTCTGTTTTGCCTCTTTGTCAACGGGGTAATCGATTATCTAAATAAGGTCCCCAACACAGATGCACCAAGGCTCGGCGGCAGCAGGGTGGCCGCAATTATGTTTGCGGACGACACCCTGCTGCTGTCGAAATCCCCTATGGGGATTCAGCGTATTCTGGAGGGGTTTGAGGCATTTTGTGGAGAGCATGGTCTCGAAATAAATGCCCTCAAGACCAAGTACATGATTTTTAATCCCCCCAAAAAAACACGCCCCAACCCCTCTATAGGCCTGAACAGGTTAGAAAGAGTCTTTACGTTTGAGTATCTGGGTGTGACCATGAATGATAAATTGGAATGGGGCGACCATCAAGTTAAGTCCCAGCTCAGATTGGCTCAAATAGCAGGAGGAATAATCAGGCTAGTTAACTCTAATAAATCATCTGCTAGACCGCTAGCCCCCCCGTTGGAGATCTATAGACTCCAGGCCAGAGGTGCGATTCTCTATGGCAGCGAACTCTGGGGACATGTCTGCAAAAAAGAGCTGGTCACTGCTGAAAACAAGTTTCTTAGACAACTCTTAAAGTTACCGGCTAGCACCCCCCTTCTGCCCCTTAGGTTGGATTTGGGTCTGAAACCTTTGGACGAGGTACTGGGTGTAAAGCCCTTAACTTTTTGGAGAAGATTATGGTCCACTCCTGAGTTAGCCAACTATAGGCAGGAACTGCGGGAAATTCTTGCTCTTCCTACTATAGAGAACATCCCGTGGTTTAAATATCTAAAAACTGAGTTTGCCCGGCTGGGTCTTCCGACCCTGTGGAGTGATCCTGAAGTGGCCTGTCAGGGACTGCCCCGCAAACATCTGGTGGCAACTTTCCATGCATGCAACCTTGCATTTCACACACAGGGTACACGCCCAGATTCCTTGGCTAACACTTTGCTTGGGGTGAAAGATTCCTACAAGTTTGAGTCAGTTCTTGATGACATTTTTCCGAATCTGGCCAGGAAATTATATCTGCAATGGCGGTATGGCACTCTTCCGCTAAGAGCATTTACCAGTAAATGGAAGCAGCACTCCCTGGAAAACTGTCCTGGCTGCAATTGTAGGCTTGAAGATGAATTGCATTTAGTTTTCTTTTGCCCCGCCTACATTGCGGCTAGAAGGTTTTGGATAATTCCACTCTGTAAAAATCTAGGGTTTGCTAAATGCTCTGAGGCCTTTAGAATTCTTAAGACTGACCTTTCAAAAGTAACTGTTTTTGCAATGGCCAAATTTCTCGAAGCAGCATGGCACAAGAGATTGCTTTTAATTCCCAGGGCACTCCATCCCTGATTCAGATTACGTATTAGTTAGTGTATAAATTTCTTGTACCAGGTCATTTTATGTAAGATTTTAGCTATATTGTTAAATTGTTTCTACTTTTAATTCGTAATATTATAGGCTGTTTGTAAATAATTAATCAGTACTGATATATTCGACTGTTTTTACAGTATAGGCTGTTGTGTACTGGGGCATTCTCTCTTCTGTATCCATGTGCTATCCCGCTATTGATGTAATACTGATGTCTGATTTTAGTTTTGTATCAATTTCATGCTCATCTTTTATGGCAAATTGCCGAAATAAAGATTAACGAACGAGCGAACTAGACTATGACTATACACAGAGATCCCCTACTACAGAACAGTCTTGCACCACCAGGAAAAATATGCCAATATTTAGTGGAAGCTTCCAACTAAGCATTTTTCACGTTAGTGAATTCTCAAATTCAAAATAATTTTTTTTTCACAGAACGGTAAAAAGTGAAGTTTAGTCAACTTTGCAAACCACTAACAAGTACATAAAGGCGATGAATGGAAGGTTGTCCTCTACCATCCATTTGGACAGTATTTTGAAAACAAGGACAATACGTCTAATAAGAAAAATATTAATATTAATTCCAAATAAAATCGGTGGATTCCTTAGGGTTTGTTTTTTCACCTATGATAGTTAAGATAGGCACTGACAATGTGTAAACTTAACCTGATGAGTAATTAATATGCACTGGATACGTAGTTCATCTTCGGGATTAAAACTTTTACAGCTGTTTTATACAATATTTTGCCAGCATCATATCATCAATCACAGGCCTAGTTGAGAAAAGAGACCTTTGATGGGGGTCTCACAAAAAGCCGACCAAGCGTTTCAGGAATTTAAAAGGTGCTTCACTCTGGGGCTGGTGCTTCCCTAATGCATCCATATCCTGAATAGCTTATTCTGACAGAGGCTTATACTTCAAACACACCACTAAAGGTAATCTTATTTTATGGAGAGATCGATTTTAACTTACTGTGGTATTTATTGCAGAAAGCTCACATCTGCAGTACTAACTTGTACCACAGTCAATAAAAGCCCTATGCTGTCAAGGCACCCTCTTTTGAATAGCAACATTAGCTGATGGAAACTAAATTCAGAGCCACTGTGTACTTGAATTAGCTGCAGTTCTTTCATAGAAACATCTAGAAAATTTGGAACTCTCTAGCTCTTACATAAGCAAAATTAAAAACATCTCACTTTCAGGATGGCCATGAAAACTTGGCTCTTCAATCTTTGGACCCTGGAGCAATCCTTAACGCTCAACAAGACTATGCTGACAAATCCTGAAACACAGCAATCTACTTTAGAATAAGCCACATCGGCCAATCATAATTTGATGCTACAAAAGGCCACCAGGCTGTACTTCATTATTCAGGTTTGTAGATCTAATTATTCATACAAAGTGTTCCATCTCACCACACATATCTATGTAGCATTTGTAAGTATCCTGGCAGCAACAAGTTCACCACAACAATACCAGACTGCGTGTTAGGACCTTATACATCACACCCAACTCTTCCACATAGGACATACCACAACCACATGCTCTTGTAACATAACACACAAGTCCCTCTGTATTCACAATTTGATCAGTGCAATGAAACACAAGTGGCTAGTGCACGGAATACAAAGGCTAAATATTAGAACATCACTTATACTGATCATTGGTACATGCAGTTCCTAAAGTCAGACCTAATTCTGACCCATAATCAACTCTGCTGATCATTGTATTACTTCTTTAAATATAATTTCTCATTTACAAAACAGCAACATCATTGTGGACGTCATCTGTAAGTCTGAGCGGTGAACTCTGATCCGCTCACGGAGTTTGCGGTGTTTTCCGCACTCCGCGTTACGCGGAGCTGGAGGAGTTCCGAAAAACTCCGCTACGTGTTACAGAGCTGAGGTTTTTTCCTTGCTCGTGTTTGTCAATGTCAAGTTGGCGAGCGCGAGCGAGGAAAATCCACCTCCCGGAGAGATTTTTCCTTGTTCGCGATCGTCAACATCAAGTTGACAATTGCGGAAAATCAACCTCCTGGAGATTTCTCAACGCGAACGGTCAGATTGCTTATTGCGAGTAGTAGCGTATGCTCGCGACCGCTTACGTTGAGAAACAGCCCACTTGCGTTGAGAAACTGCCCGCTCGCATTGAGAAAGCTGCCGCTCGAGTAAAAATCTACTCAAGCTGCAAAAAAAGAAGCAGTGCCCGCTTGTGCTGTGCATGATGCCATTCACGATGATAGCACAGTGCAGACAAGCACCTGGCACTGACAATCACAGCAAACTGCATTAATCTAAAGAAACTTCGCCAATCGCGGAGCTCCAAGTAGTGCGGCTGAGTTTTTTGTGCACTTCGCGAACTCCGCCCAGGGTTAGTCATCAGTCAGATGCTAAAGTAAGCAGACCAAGACAGTATGTAGGCAAATTGATAGATTAGTCGTGCAGTTTGCAGAAATTTCTGATTGCAATAATGTCATCATCAAATAGTTTTTTCTTTTTTTTTTAAAACACAGACATGAGGGCTTGAGTTCTGGAAGACAAACACTGAAAAGGCAGAAAGGGGTACCCTAAAGAGGATCTGCATTGTTTTATCTGCAAAAGAACTTAAGGATACATCATTGGGATGCAAAATCTCGAACTGCGTATCAGAGATTTTAATGGAGGTCCTCTGGGCCTTCAGCTGTGCGCATGTATAATTAAAATGATGCCATACATTTTCAAAATAAATCTAGTTGAACCCTCCAGTTACAGACTTTTGCTATATTTGACCCATGTGCATCCAGTCCTTAGACTTTGTCACAGACAGGCCTTTACGACACAGCTCTATTGTGTTATTGTACTCTTGGATCAACTAACAAACATATGTCACTTTATCCCACTTAAATGACTCCCCACTGTCAAAATATCCTGTACAGGGTGGTTCACCGTAATGGCTTGCGATATTTGGTGATCTTGGGCACGTGGCTGCAATCAGCATCAACGCTCTGAAATGATACTAAACAGCTAGGAAATAAAGGTCAAGCTTTCCTAAAGATATTACACAAGGACTGTATGACAATTCCTTTTCTGCTGTTCTTCTACAAGGAGAAAATGCATCCTTGTAT
Source organism: Lissotriton helveticus (assembly GCF_964261635.1). Lineage (NCBI taxonomy): Eukaryota > Metazoa > Chordata > Amphibia > Caudata > Salamandridae > Lissotriton > Lissotriton helveticus. The sequence continues at coordinate 1,786,395,465 of NC_136067.1, forward strand.
GTTCACACTTTTAGAACAGGATCCCACTTTGCGCCCTTCTGCCGAGTTTTGGCTGCAGCGTCTCCATGATACTCTGAGGAAACTCTCATACAATCAGACATCAAAGAAACATTAAGAAATATGCAGACAAGAGCTGAATATCAGAGTAATCTATCACATTGTGGACTACAAGTGTGTGTCTGTCCACCAAGCTAAGGGGAACAAGGGAATCCTTGTCATTATAGATAGGATGATTTTTGGGGGAAATGGTCATCAACCCTGCTGAGACTAAACTTGTATTACTCACATACATAAAATGAATTTGGTCTTCCACATGTTGTTAGTGACGCATCTGCAGCCCATGCTATACACATGGATGGTGTGCAAGCACTGGGATCTATCCGTACACCCATGCACATCAAGAAAGACTTCCAATGATTGTGCTGTATGGCCATTGTTTTGGGACTTTCTATGTGGAACAATGATACAGACAGCAAATCCCAAATACACCAGTAAATTTCAATCAGCAGGAACATTTATGTTAGCTTCACAGACCCTGGGCACACCAAATCAACAACAAAAACAGAATGCAGATAACAGTACTTCATCACATTTAAATGGAAGATGGCACTGGTGGAATCTTTCACTAGTCTTGCTGTAAATAACACACAAACTCTACACAGCCCATCTATCACTCTTAACTTAATCAGCATATGTCTTGTGAAATATTGGGGTACTTGCAAAAACTTTCTAGGGACAATTTCACAGCATGTCTCTCTTTATTGTAATGATTTGCTACAGATTCCGAACCAGGAGAATACAGCTTACTAAGCCTTACTCCAATGATCGGATTTTGGAAAATAGATGGAGCCAGCACATTTGAAGAAAATTTCCTGACAATAAGGTGCTAAACAAGTACAGCAGTAAAAGCCATGATTCAAAACGAAAACATTTGACTGACAATAAGGCAATATCTACGAGGTTTTGTGATAATAAAACTCAGTTGAACAATTTCAAGACTATTCTAGAATTGCAGGAAAAGTCATAGGTAAATTTGGCAGTGATGGAGCCTGGTCACTGAGGAGGAATTACAATTGTATCATCTAGAGATTTGGATAACTATCCAAACTTAGCATAGTCAATGTTTGTAGAAATAAATCCACATCAATATAAGCAGTGAACTTAAAAGACAATACAGAGGTAATAAACTATGAAATCAAACAAGTAGATTGGATGAAGATTGTATCACTGCTAAAAACTCCAATATCAACCTAAATAAAATACTCTGCTTTCATAACATATTTGAAACTTCAATTTTCTCTGCGATGCACAGTCAATGTAAAGAAGCGCTCAGCTCAAGGTACTTGGATCACAGTAAACTTGGTTTGGGTGGCAGGCAGGAAAATCAGATTGGCGATCCTGGCCAATTTGGTTCTTAGTAACTATATCCTCTTTCGTTGTTACAGCAACTAACTGCTGTGTGAATTATATTACAGGCCAAAAAATCTCTAAGCAATTTACAAACCCCTAATTAGAAATCCCTGACAAGGCACACATCCAGAAGTCCTCTTCTCCTCCACCCTCCTGGTCTCTAATTCATGGTCTAATTACCTTAGCAATTTTAGAGAATAAAGGGGTTACCCTGATTCCCCCAGAACCTGGGTATACAGTTATGAGCTACAAAAAGTGCTCTTGAGTAAAACAATTGGTAATAATGTGATTCATTAAACATTAGATAATGGATAAGTGGTCCCTTCAACATCTAGGAAACTACTCCAGACTCAAATAACACAAATCTTCCAAGAAAAAGCTATCTTACAACCACTGACACAACAGAAATATCAATTATGTTTTAAATATAGTATTATTCATATATCTAAACATACATATATATCTCTTGCCATATTTTTCTTTTCAACTGCTGTGCAGAAAACAAAAAGAATAATACATCACATTAACATGTACATAGTAAAAATCAAAATCTACCACTGATAACATACACAAACTTGAGAGTTTGGAAACATGTATAATCAAAATGTCCAAAACAATTTTTGTTCAGTGTATCCTTATATCTTTATCACATATTTCCAAGGAAAGAGGTCTTAAAAGGACCGCTTCCCCTTTGTGAATCAGTTACCACCCCAATTTGGGAGTCGAAAATATCAATGGTTTGTGACCAGATTAACAGTCCCAAACCATTGATAATTACATTTGGTGCCTAATCGTGATTTGGAAGGGGTGCCCAAAACACGCCCCTTCCAAATTCAGCGACGGCCCGTGTAGGGCGTTCCACCGGGCGGTGACGTGGGGCAGGGGGGTGTAAAATACGGAAAACGGACAATTACAGGTAAGTAACGTAAAAAATAAATAAAACGAATTTCGTTGCGCGCACTGCAACGCCAAATGCGATGCAGCGCGCGCAACAAAATTTGTTTCATTTATTTTTTACGATACTTACCTGTAATCATCCGTTTCCTGTATTTTACACCCCCCCACCCTGCCCCTCCCATACCCCACGTCACTGTCCGGTGGAAAGCCCTACACGGGCCGTCGCTGTCCAAATTGCGAATCGGTAACCATGTCTAAATTCATTTTTGGAGTCAGTAAAACTTTACCACTCAAAAGTTCGGTACATCTGGCTGTTAGTGAGGTGTACGCTATATGGCAAATGCCAGTTAAATACTGCTGTGAAAAGCGTCATCTTATATTAAACAGCACAACGGTGGTCACATTACTGGGCGTCATTTTGGCCTGGTGCCAGACTCTGGAGAATATAGACATGCAATAGGTTATTTTTTCTGGATCCTGAGAGGATGCTGATAGAAGAACCTAGATATCAAGGAGGTAGTTATGCTGCTGCTTTATGGCCTAGCGCATGTGCTCAAACAGTGTTGCTTATCTGCTACATTGCTCAAGGCAAGACTGTAGGTAACCCGCTGGCACTTCTCAGACCAGAGTTTACATGGGTCATATATTTTCTAAAAGTATTTCATTCGTTTTTTGTCAACGATAACATAAGATCTATAAATGAAAAGTTGTATACATTTAGGCAAATTAGGGACACAAGCATGTCGATTCTCAAACACCTTTTTTGGCTGCCTAAATCATCTGATGTATTTATGCTCACACTACTGATGGAGCAAGTATTCGCCCGTAATGCGACTGGCTTGTAATCAGTCTTCTCGACATAACGTTAATGTACTAATCAACATGTTTGTCCTATTAATATTGCATTTCATGACATCTAAGTAAAGATTGCATATGTGCTTTTACTAACGAATAATCCGCTTGCAGTAACATGGCCGCTGCTACGCGGGATTTCTTACTGCGCATGCGTCTGTCACACTCATGTGACATGACGTACTCTCTGCTTTGGAGGGAATCTTTTGCTTCTGCACACTAGAACTAAGATGGCTGCTCCATGTCCTCACATGCAAGAAGCTTGCACTGCTGCTTTTGCTAAGCTGTTCGTTCTGCTGAACTCTAACGCAAAGGTTAAATATAAAGTAATGGGAATACAGTACAGATAAGTGGTATACAGTGCATTCTTTTATTCTGTGTTCTAAAACTGTTTCTTTCCATTTTTTCATGTAACAATAATCTTGGGCCTGGGAGGTGCTATTACTCCATCTTGAAAACCCACACCACATATGTCAAACTCCAGAAGGAGATTATGTCATTTGTCATTGAACCACAGCCAAGCTTACAGTACACTAGAAGATGTGCCTGGGAGCGTCAACTTTCAACCCCAGGAGAGGAAGCTGGACTGTACAATACTGAACGCTTTTGTTACTGATTGATACATTCATTGCCGGGTTGAATAAAAGTGAATAGGAAAATAAAGTTATGGGCGGGAAGGTTATTTTTAATATCATCGAAAAAAGTTTCATTTTGGTATGGTGAGATGACCTCCCCTCTCTTCTTGTCCGATTAAAATTGGGGATCCTTACACTTGCAAAATTGTGGGGTGGTACACTGACCTGGAAAATAGTATAACTAGGGTAGGCTTAGCTAGTTAATTTGTCCGACTTGTCTGAATAGCTGACCTGTCACTGACCCAACGCACTCAATAGGTGACCGGGAGCAGAAGTGTTGGTGGAGCCCTGTGTCAGAAGGTTCGAAACCCAGATCGGGGTTTGAGAGCTGAAGTGCTGGCGAAGCACTTTGTCGGAGAAATCGATAACTCTTACCGGGTTCTGGCTGTTAGCTGCAGAGAGGGAGTAACGCAGGCGTTGCAACTTTAACTGCGGGTGCTGGTCTTAGTCCCTGGTGGTCCTGTCCTGATTCAATTTGGCTTTACCTGTCCTGATTCTGATCTGCACCTGCTTGCCTTTATGGTGCCTGCACTTTCGGGGTTCTGTCCTTTAAACTGACCCGGGGCCAGGGTTGGTTCTTCACACCATTCTAGGTAAATATTAAATGTGGGTATGTTATTGTACTCTTTCCTTCACTCTTCCCACCCTCTTGTCAAATGCGTAAAGACTGCTTTATAAACAAGCAATTGCAATGCAATAGGTCTCGCATTTGGAAAGTTTGAGCTATTGGCATTGTAAATGACAATTTTTTTATTACTGTGTTGGTTTTGAAATTAGCTAAATTAACAGCTTTGTCATTGATAATGCCAATATTTTTAATTTTCTCAAATGTGACACCTATAGCATTTGTAAAGCGAAATGTTTTGTTTTTATGTGACATATATGTATTGATATTACTAATAACAATGTCTTTTAATTTTTGTAAATAATTAATACTTAAATAAAAGTTATTGTAATGTTTAATGGTAGTGGTAAAGAAAAAAGAGAGATAGAGAGAAAGAAAGAAAATGAATGAATAAATGAATGAATGATAGAAAAAAGAGAGAAACAAACAAAGAAAGAAAAAAGAGAAAGAAAAAAGTGAGAAAGAAAAAGAAAAAAGAGAGAAAGAAAGAAAGAACAAGTCATCAAAGCACAAAGCATCTGCGTTTCTCCCTTAAACTCTCCCTCTGCGTTTCCATCAATGCCATTCAAACCAAATACTAGTTTACTTACTCAGTGGTCCGTGCTGCACGATACAGTCACAACCATTACCAAACAAATTCTGCCCTGCATGCGAACACTGTACTAGGAAGGATGAAAGTCTGAGTCAGCTCAGCTATGGGTTCACCTCTATGATTCCACGGCGTTGGGCATGGACCAGAACTGCTGGGCAGGGGCACGCTGGTGGGGGAGGTATCAGGAGAGGGGTGTGTTGTTGACTCTGCGCACGCACCACAGATTGCTAATGAAATTGGTGCAGTTTATTGCAGGGTCATGTTTACCGACCTGGCAGTGTGATGCGGGGTCAAAGGTGGGCCTGTGACCACAGCCTTTGGACACAAGACATGGGTAGTGTTAATACTTAGCTGCAGGACATGAGCAGCAACTGAACAATGAAAGAAACAGTCACAAGTATGCTGTCAAGTGTAGATTATGTGAGACATTGGTGGTCAGTCAGATGATCACGTGTGTCTGCGATTCAGAAGCGTGTGAAGATTTTACAGGCGGTGGAAGATGTGGGGAAGAGGGATATAGAACGGACTGTGTGTGAGGGAGGGTGAGGGAGGGAATGAAACAGAGAAAGGAGCGAAAGAGAAAGGGAGAGCGAAACGGACAGACAGATCGATCCCCAGTTGTATTTGAGAGCATCTCATGTCCCTCTATGGGCACACAAGATTTTCAGGCCAGCACTTTCAGTGAGGATGAAATGCCCACTTCACTGTACAACTGTGCGACTGAGTCCAGGCAACAAAAATACTGCCCTTAGACCGTAAATCTCTTTGCCGAGTTGGTCCCGCTGGACTGCACTGCGATCGGAACTGGGTGCATTGGTAGGGCGCTGAAAAGTGAAATGCGCTCCGAAGGGTGCTCTTTTGAAGGCAACAATTTAAAGAGAGGTCTCGGTGTCGGAGTGGGTGAAGCATCGCTTGAAGAGCTGCTTATGTGCGGGCTAGAGGGGTGTGTAGATGTGTGGGAGGTGCACTGCTGAATTTGGGGTCCAGAGTCATTTACAACAAGGTATCCCGGGGCCAGAGTCTCACGCTTCAGTAAGGAGTGAGGCCAGAGGGCGCTGGTGCCGAGGCACCTTAGCTCGGGTTTCCAGCCGCTCTGATGTGCGTTTCTACACTGCCGGACCGGATGTGCATTACAAGCCGCCCGGGCCTTGATATAAATTGCTTCTATTATCTACCAGGCATTTAAAACGAGAGGTGGCCTGACCCAACAAGCTCCTTCACGTGCATGGGAATGCCTTTGAAATTATAGAATTTCAATTTCAATTAGAGATAATCATATCTATGGCAACAAGGAACTCTGAGCAGGAGACATCACAGGCACACGGAGATCTACCCAAACAGAAAAGAGAGTGGTAGAAAAGGGCAGAGACCATAGAGTCGGGGAGAGAAATAGAGGGAGAAAGGGATACGAAGGGCTAGAGTTGGAGCGAAATGAGGGAGAAAGAGCGAGAGAGAGAGAAAGAGAGAGGAGGGGGTGAGGGGGGATACGAAGAGAGAACGGAAAGAAAACCAGGAAAGTAAAGAGGAGGGGAAGAGAGTGGAGTCAGGAAAGAAGCTTTTAGGGGCGGGACTGCGGATCCCTTTGAAGCACGGCCTCGCGGCCGTGAACAGGGATGTAATTAGGGGGGAGGAGGGGGGAGGAGAAGTGGAGAAGTGACGCCGAGCAACAGATGGCTTTGAAGTGGACGCGCTCGAGGCAGGTGGATGGAAAGCGCATGCAGCAGGGGGCGGAGCGGATCCCTAGAGTTGCATCAGGAAAGCTAAACCAGCAGGCGGATGCGCGTTCACGATCACATGCACTTGTGGAAATCCGCCGGCTGGTTTAGCTTTCCTGATGCAACACTAAAATTCAACCCTATCCATTCCTGCGGAATGGGACAGGCTCGACCTAAAAACTCTGCATATTTTCATTCTAATCGTTATTTTCCTAATTGAGAATTTTCTATTGTTCAATGCTTGGATTATGACATTTTAAAGATTTAAGATGAAGAGTTTAAACCTTTCCCGAGTTGTGGTTATTTTATGAGTGCGAATGTTCTCATTCTACCTATTATTCTAACACCTTTGATCCCTTAGGACTCTAGGTACCGATGACGAAGATTGGTAAGTCAAAGGTATAGGTCCTAAATGAAAATTATAAATCACTGATTGTAAGTGCACAGGTTACCTGATTAAATCTCATCATATGTTGTTTATGGGCCCAGGTGAGTATGGTAATCTGAGTCGGGTGACCTGCGCACTCTAACACTACTGACACCTTACCTTTCGTCCCAAGTGTTTTTTTTAATTAAAATCTACTAATCATTGTCAACCTATCCCTGTTAAATCTGTTTTATAAATATCCTATTTAAGGCTAAAGCTTAGATGCGCCAGATGAGAAGTGTGTTTCCCCAACAAAATAATTGGAAAGAAAATGTTGTCAAGGCGGGTACATTCGTAAGTGGTGTAGTGACACTGTCTACACCTGTTAATTTTACAACATTCTTATATTTTGATGCGATTGACACCGCTGCCCTGGTAAATGGAGAAAAATGTATGATCCCGCTCATATAATGCCTATATTTGAGACGCTTTATCTCTGGTTCTGCATCTAAACATCCATCTAGCCACTTATCTTTTGTAGTCCTCATGTAAATTCCCTCGAGTGAATACAGAGTCACCGCGGGGTATTAACCAAGCCTCCCACCACGCGCCATTGTTCGTTCTCTTTTAGAACAACATTTCTTTGAAGCGCTGAAGTACCTACAAGAGACGGATACCCAGGGATGCATCCTTAGGAAAAAAATTGCGCGACGCGTTTAAAATACGCTAAAAAATCTGACGGGACGGGCTCTTAAAATAATATTTGCATAATGATAAAGGGCGCGTTTGCCCTTGCTGAGCCTCGCGACCAAGAAGACGGCAGCTGTTGTCTTCGATTATTGACTGGCCCGTGGAGCGGTGACTGAAACAATGCAGCCGTGGGATGCGCAGCCCTGTGGCTCAATATACGGGCATCCATCTATTCACGGAGCCCCGGGCTGCTCCCGCAGAAAAAACTCGCAGCACCGAGGGCGGGAAGGCTACAGGCCTCTCACGGAACAGAGGCCTCCAGCTGCACAAGGTAGATGCATTGTTTGTGCTGAGAGGACCGGGGCCTGGGCAAGGCTCCAAAAGGCACACTGTCGCGATACAAACCGAAACCTTGATTCATCGGGGCGCGCACTTGAGGATGCAAACCTTTGCAAAACGACATTTAGTCAAGTGACGTTTATGTACGTTTGTAGGAGGCGAGTGAACCGTTCTGAAATGCAAACAGAATACTTCAGTAGTAGAGATAGAAGATTTTGAAAAATAAACAACTTAAGGGGAGACGAATCACGAGGCGACTGGAACAAATTTATTTGGTTTTGTGTATGCAGCTGTACTTATAAATCACCGCCCAGTGACACGATTTAATGTCGTTTAAAACGAGGCGGTGGGAAGTTGGTTTTATTGCGCAATGGTTGGTGCTCTTTGAAAGGATGCTTTCCAGTGTCATTCTGAATTGCAGGCGGGTAGGACAACTAAGGGGGTGAAATCGCAACTCAGGACGTCACCATCCAAGTATTTGGGAGCTGTATGAAAACTTTGTACACATGACGAGTGAACCATGTGAAAGATGGCAAATGTCTATTTTGTGGCTAGATTGCAGATTAAAGCAGATGGTCTACAGGAAAAAGGCAACCAGGTTAGATGCCCAGAAAGGCCACAAGACAAAGAAAGTAAGGTGGTCTAAAAAAAATCTGCAAGTAAAAATTGCAAAAGACCAGGAAATAGTTCTTGTGTTGCAAGAACATCTGTCTGCAGTGGAAGTTAAGTACACACAAGTCTGTGGTTGAAGTGTCATTTTCGAGGCTGTCAGAGTGTGAGGTGTGCTTTTCTTGTATTTGGCAAGTCTTTGTGGATATTGTCACATCGAGCTGCAGCCACATGTTAGGAGCTATTTAAGATGAGGTGAGCTTATTACTCAAGTATTTGGTATGTCTTTCTGGATAATGTAAGACCGTTCTCAGATTGTTGTTCTAAAGGAGTTAAACCAAAGGTAATGGTCTCGCCCCGATTCATGGTTCACTGGCCTTTAGCTTCCGTGCATGCTGCAGTGATAAGCTTCCCTCTCTGCTTACACAGTGGCTGCTGTTCGGTACCTAGTCATACTAGAAAGCAAAGGTGAACAAGCCACCAAAGGTTTGAGACGGATGCCTGCCTCTTACTCGAGCTAAAGTCCCACCTGACTCTGCGACCACCGGATACTTGCATTTCCAAAATCAAAACGGTAGTGAACCTGGCCAGTCAGTGTTCAATTTGAGCCGGCAATTATTTTTCAAATCAGACTTTGACCAAGAGCAAAACGAGGGACAAGCACACGAGGGAGAAAGGAGGAGGAAGAGAAAGATGGAAAAGCATGACAAAAGGGGACACAGATATGACAAGAACCTGCAAGATTGAGCAGCCAGGTCAGGGAATGTCTGATGGTAGATTAAAGAGGCATAGGATGAAGGCTCTGTGCTGTTGCAGGGTTCCTTATTGCTAAGAGGGACATAACACGCGTTGGAACTCTGCACAGTCACCACCAATGACTGAATGGACACAGGGACTGAACTATTGTGCCGCAGTGGAAAAACCTGTATCCAAAGTCCCGTGGCTGCCCTGAGAAGCATCACACGATCTGGGGGTGAATAGAAGGCTTACACGGATGGGCTTAGTTTGTAAGGTTAACAAGTGCACTGTGAAACTATGTTCTGTTTACATGTTGAAAGGGGTATACCTGATAACTGTGCAGCAATGTTGATTTGCTGAAACAGAAGACCTTTACCAGGACTTAAAATCCAACAAAAATGTATTCTAAAGAAAAAAAAGAGGCATGAGTTGGAAGCCAGATTAGGTAACCTTGATATTTGGTACACCAACATCTAACAGAACCCACCACAGACTTCTGAGCAAAAATGAGCACCCAGGCAGATTACAAATTAAGCCCTGTGGCCAGTCCCACCTCTGCTCCAACCGGTGGGGCTGGAGATTGATATGATAGTGAGCAGAGGGAGGGGAGGCAGGCAAGACGGAACTGGTGAAAGGGGACTGACAACCAAGTTTGTAACAGTTTGTAACAGGGAGAAAGGCAGTGAAAGCAAGAAAGAAAGAGGAAGAAACAGAGAGAGGAGAATGGCAGAGAGTGAGAGGGAGGTAATGGGAGACGGAGTGAGAGGGAATTAAAGGGAGAGGGCAAAAGATAAAGATAAAGGGAAAGACGGAAGAGGAGGAAGTAATGGAGTGAAAGTGGAGTGAGAACCAAACAGAGGAGAGTAAGATAAAAATAAAAAGAGAGCCATAGGGAGAGAGGGCTAGAGAGACAGCAAGAGGCGAGAGGAGGGGGACACGGAAAGACAAAGCAGGTAGTGAGATGGAGGGAGAATGACAGAAAGTGAGAAGGAAATCAAAAGATATTTTGGTGGGGTTGGCTCGTGTCCTAGCTCTTAGGGCCAGGCGGACCCCTGGCTCGGCTCTTGCCATTAATTCTCTGGATTGACCATCTTTCAGAGAAACCCATAAACAAACATGTTCTAAATCCGGAAATGTTATTCATCACAACTTAGGTTAGACCTGTGGGTCCTTGCAATAAATTCAAGTACGTATTATTTACTTTGTCTCCTTGAACTGCCAACTTTTTGTGTACAAACGCACCGGCAGGAGCGGCTCCTCCGCTAAGATGGAGGAGTGCCGCCCCACTGCTCTTAGAGCTGTGGAAAAGGGAAAAATCACATGGGGAGGAGTGGTTCAAGCACACTTAGCATGGTCTCCACGGGCTGTAATACTAAGCCTGGGTGGAGAACATGCACAGGCTCCCAGGCGCCGTCTGAGCACCGAACCACGGTGCACAGACCAATCAAGACGTTGCTGTCATGGTGTCAGCAAAGTTGTGATTGGCTTAGGGGTGCCTGTGAGCTTGCTGGATTCATCAGAGAGAGAAGCAACAACAGAGGCGAGACGGTGGCGGTAAGAGGTAAGTGGTTTTTTTTGTTTTTGTTTTCTTCAAACCCCCCCCCATTCCCTGCCAGCCACCATTGAGCACCTGACAAGCTCAACCATTCCTTTTCCAAATTTGCCTCATTGTCTGAAACCCAGATGTACACACAAGACCTACATCCAATTCAGATGTTTTCTTATCCAAGGGACACAATCACCACAATGTTCACTTAATTTGCAGTAGCTAGACTAAGCACAGTGCTTTCTCTGAGACTACTGAACCAGTCCATAACAAACGTAACAAGGATCGACAAAGAAAATACATTATAATATGATGGCTACCAAATTTGTATGTACTGAAAAAGAGAGCCAGGCAGGATGATGAGCAACATTCGTAGAGCAGACAAATATAAGGAAAAACACACTGATAAGTGAATGGGTACCAATTTTTCTCAGTTAATATACCGCAAAGTTAGGCTTTATGCCCATTTATAGTAATTGCATCCGGTCGGAAGCCCTTAAACAAAACCCTCTAATGTTTACTGACGTTTTACATTATTTGGAAAACACACACCACTTTACATGTGCAATAAATTATCACTGAATAAATAAGACTCAGAAATTAAACAATATTAAAACGCAACAACCTAGGGTCACCAATTGCCTGTCATTACAGAACTACCGTAAGCCCTCTTGCATTTTAACACAGCATAAAGTACCTTTCCACTGACCTGCCTGCAGGAATCTTTGCAGTGATGGATTTATCAGATAACATATTCACACGTTCTGGGTCATGCATGCAGCATCGCAATTTGGAACTCTGTTTATACTTTGCTCTACTTCACTTATCGAGTCCAAGGGCCGGTGACTACCCTGTTCCTGGGAATACTCTTTCACTCCTGCTTGGTGGTAATTCCTTTTGCATAAAGAGCAGACCTGGGAATTTAGCACTCTTTAGTACATGTACCATTAATGCCTTCAGCTTCAGAAATGGGCGTTTTTTTGTAAGGATCGTGTGTGGCACATTTATTAGGTAGAACCTAGAATCATCCCTTGCGGGCACACAATTAGTTGTCTTCTCAATGAAAAAGACTTCCACTCCTATTACTTTCTTAGTGTTAGTTTTTATTTCATGATACTTTTGAGATTGAAGATTTTTAACATCTTGTATTATCCTCTTAGTTTTTCTCAAACTTTTTATTTTCTTCAGGCAATGTCATAACAATGTTACCAATGCATTTCGGGCATTATGTTCATGCCCTTCATCAGGGAGACGGCCGCTGCTACCGAAGATTTACAACGGACTCAAGCCTATTTGAGATTTTGATTTCAGATGTGAACTACTTCACAACGAAAGGCATTGTCATCTCCCTGATGAAGGGCATGAACATAATGCCCGAAATGCATTGGTAACATTGTTATGACATTGCCTGAAGAAAATAAAAAGTTTGAGAAAAACTAAGAGGATAATACAAGATGTTAAAAATCTTCAATCTCAAAAGTATCATGAAATAAAAACTAACACTAAGAAAGTAATAGGAGTGGAAGTCTTTTTCATTGAGAAGACAACTAATTGTGTGCCCGCAAGGGATGATTCTAGGTTCCATCTAGTCTCACTTCTCCAACTCTATAACTAGGACGTCGCAGGACCCTCGACGCCTCCTTTCGGTGCACCAGAAATTTGAATTAACGTGTTCATCGCCACATAACCTTCTTGCAGTGCATCTATCCAACTCTTATCACATTTATTAGGTAGACATGGCCTCACTTCTTGTCTACCTGTAGATGGAGTCATCTTTTAGAGGACCCACATAGATAAGCAATACACATATGTCTTCAACAGCCTTCTGATCTGTCGCTCAGCAACTTGAATTGAAAATAATTATTTGAATCTTAAGTCAGCTGGTCTGAATTTTCCATAAGCATTGATCAGTAGGGAGAAAAACTCATCACTTGTGACCCAGAATGTGTTCTTCGCTCTTGGTTTCCTCAAAGTGATGGCCAATGGGTGATGCAAACTCTTCTGTGAGGTCTCATAGCAGATTTGTGCATTTGTACATTTATTTTTGTCTCCTAAGGGAAACAACTCCCTCTATAGAGAAACTCCCCCAGCCCCATGAAATACTGAAATGCAATCACAAAAAGGAGTCACCACAATGCTTATGCGAGGATGTATGGACTGGTAAAAAAAAACCACTCTAGATTTTGGTGCATAATTATGCTTTTTGTACTCACCCAAGTTGGGAAATATCTTCCATTTCAGCCTGTAAAGTAGTGTTGTGGAAGGTTCCACAAAATCTTTATTAAGGAAGAATCATTTGTTTCCCACTACTCGAATTACACCAGAGTGAGTAATCAGGCTCTCTTGACCTAGAGAGGTATGCTGCTAGTGATGATTACCCAAACTACCACAGAGATATATCTGCATGATTAGAATTCCCATGCAGAATCCTAGAAAAGAGGCTTTCACATAACTTGCCCTGCCTATGGCCCCTACTTCCTGCTTGTTTCAGCCTGATCCAGTTGCTGCTGTTTGACCCACTACCTGGGTATTCCCTCTCGCAGCTCTTCCAACCAACAGAAGCCCGGCCCACCCCAGGACCTACTTAATCCAGGCCACAGTGCAACCTCGTGCTTAAAGCATGCTAAAGGCAAGCCTGTCTGCAACCGTCCGCTCCTGGACTGCACCCGGATCCACAACCCCTATCCCTCCCACCCCTGCAGATACACCATCGATGAGCTCTACACCATCAACTCAGGACGACGCAATAAACACTGCCATCGCACTGACCAACGTTCCGCTGTAGGAACGTTCCCCTGCACACACTGTCACAGCAAAAACACCAGCCCACCGACCAGCTCCACCCCAAACATACCGCAGACTCCAGCTGAACAAAAACACCTTCTCAACACACGCTCACTATGCAAACACACCACCAATTTTTGGGACCTCATCTCCACTCTCGCACCAGACGTCCTCTTCCTCACTGAGACCTGGCTCAAACCCACTTCCACACCAGACATCACCATTGCACTACCCAAAGGATTCAAGATCACCCACTAGGGCTGCATCAACAAGCCTGGCGGAGGAATTGCCATCATACACAAGGAATCTATCCAATGCTCCACCACAAATGATGACATTGCCCCAGCCATGGAACACCTCAACTTCCGACTCCACCCAGACAGCAGAACCTCCATCTGGGGAACCCTCACCTAGTGTTCACCAGGACCACTCCCAGCCATCTGCAACTTCATCACCGACTTCAGGGTCCCCCCTTGCCACAGACTCCAACAACTAAATTTTCCTTGGTGACCTCAATTCCCATCTTATCGTCCATAATGTCATCAATACTACCAACCTCCTTGACAGCATGAACAACATCAAACTCAGCCAACTCGTCCACAAACCCATGCACACCGCAGGCCATTTACTAGACCACATCTTCACCTCCAGTGACTGCACCAGGTACAGTCACACTGCAGTACTCACCTGAGCCGACCACTCCATAATCCCCTTCAACATCACCAGCTCACGGACCTCGGCCCACAGTGTGCCCAAAGCTCCCTACTGCAGCTGGAGCAAAGTATCCAAGGACACAAGGATCAATGCCCTTAACACCACCCATCCCATTTCTTTCAACAACCTAGACCCAAACATCAGAAACGTCAACAATTGGATCCCCAACTGTGCCAACAGCGTTGCTCCCATTGGCAACAACACCCACAGAAGGTCCACCAACCAGGCTAGCTGGTACACTGAAGACCTCAGAACCGCTGAACAATACTATAAACAGACAGCCCTCAAACTCTACCACAGACAGTTGACAGAATCGAAGAAAAAAGCCTTCGCCTCATGCATTGAATCAAGCTTCAATAACAACAAAGAATTCTTTAAAATAGTCAAAGAATTCTTCAACCCCTCAGCTACAACAAACAACACTACCCGGTCACAGGAACTCTGTAACAACTTTCCAAACTTATTGCACGACCAGATCACCGACAGCAAAAGAAACTTTAAACCCCATCACAAGGCCACCAATTTCTTCAAGCAACACAATTACCCCTGCTACCACCACAGACATCCAACTAACCGAAGGAGCCAGCTCGCCCCACACAACACCGCTTTCATCATGAACTGGTCTACTCAAGGACCCCAAAGGACTCATGCCCTCCCCTAGGAGAGGCAAGAACCAGCCACGTATTTACCACATTGTTCAACAACTTAATTGCCACTGCCACCTTCCCAGAGGACTGGAAACACACAGAAGTCAACACCCTACTAAAGAAACCATGGCAGATCCCAGAAAACTCAACTACTGACTGATCTTCCTGCTTCCATTCCCAGCCACCATATTAGAAAAAAAACATCAACCAACAACTCTCCTCACATCTAGAAGAAGACCTCCTACGCGACTCCTCCCAATCAGGATTCTGCAGCAACTACACTACGGAGACAGCCCTCATAGCGGCTACCAATGACATCTGAGCCATACTAGGCCGAGGAGAAACTGCAGCTGATACTCCACACCTCTTGGCAGTCTTCGATAAGGTCTCCCACCACACACTCATCACAAGGCTGTATAACATAGGCATCCATTTAGTAACTCTCAGATGGATCGCCTCTTTCCTCGCCGGAAGAACGCAAAAAGTCTGCCTTTCCCCTTCAGCTCTGAACCCAAGGAAATCATCTGTGGAGTACTCCAAGGATAATCCCTCAGTCCCATTCTCTTCAACACTTGTATGACACCTCTAGCCAGAATCCTCATAACCCACTGACTCAACAGCCTATTCTACACCAACGAAACACAACTCACCCTTTCCCTCTACGAAGACACCACCAAGAATAGCTTCCACAACTGTGTGACAGACGTCGCCAACTGGAGGAAGGGAGCTGCACCCCCCTCCCCTCCCCAACGCCTTGAGACCCTCATAGGTGAGTAGCATGCTTCACAATTCCCTGATTGATGGGTATTTGCCTGAAGCTCGACACAGACAAAACAGAGGTACCGATTTTCAGAAACAAAAGTGCCTCATGGGGCACATTATGGTGGCCCTCAGAACTTGGGCCTACTCATATCCCCATTGACCAAGCTAGGAAACGAGACATTATTCTGGACAACAATCTAACCATGACGACTCAGGTCATCTCTGTCTCCTCTTGCTACTTCTTCATCCACCACATAATTCATAAGATACTCAAATGGCTACCCCAAAGATCAAGACCCAGCATCACCCAGGCCCTCATCTCTAGCTGACAGGACTACGGCATTGCTCTCTATGAAGGGATCACAGCTCAACTCCTCTGATGACTACAGACCATACAGAAAGCCACATCCAGACCTATCCTGGATCTCCCTAGACGAACCCACTTCATCCCCTACCTCAGGGAACTCAACTGGCTCCCTGTACAGAAAAGATGCGAGTTCAAGCTCCTGACCCACGAATACAAGGCTCTACACAGCTGCGGATCCACCTACTTGAATTACTGCCTGAACTTCCATCAGCCCAACAGGCACCTGCGCCTGCGCTCCAATTTCCTTTCTCAAACCCTCACCCTCCATATCTGATGTAGCAGATGCCGAGGACGCTCCTTGTCCTACCTAGCAGCGAACACATGATACGAGCTACCCTTTCTTCTCCGGACCGTCCTATCTCTGTAAGAGTTCCGAAAGTCCCTGAAGACCTGACTATTTGGCTAAACAACTGAATCCTGCAAGAGCCTGGATACCCTCATGGGTGACAAGAAGTGCTTTACAAATCTACTGATTGATAGACCAAAGGTGCCAATCTAGTCGGCCAGCTGTTGGACGTGGAGTTACTGAGAACACATACAGATTTTGGCCAGTATTGCCACCCTAGATTCAAGTCCAAAATGAGCTTACAAGTACCTAGATTTACTGGGGTTAATCCTGTATAGTTTCTAGGCCATGGCAAAATGTAAATTACCCTGGAGTAATCTGAATAATTTGGGGATTTTCGCATTACGCAAAATTCCTGAAATTACGCAATTACAACACTTTGCACTTTGCATAATTATATTCCGTTCACAGCAAAAATGTCCTCCATATGGTGCAATTTGTGGTAAAAAATTACAGTGAGTGTGCAGTGCTCTGTTTAAATGCATTCCTGCACCAAAAATCGATGCAAGAGCGCCTTTTGTGCTCAAATGCTGTATAAAATGAAAGATTTGGATTTCACGTAGTTGTGCATAATTTTGCTATAATTTTACATAATTATGTGTAAGCAAATTAGATCAAATTTCACACACCCCTAAACGAAGCCTGGCCTGTATGTAAATTTCACAGGTGAAATTTCCAAAACCTAAAATTTCTCATTAGGGGAAATGTTTCTAAATTTCGCATTCTGCGTTTTAGCATCATTTTCGTCAACAGGATACTGGTTACCACACACGATATATCTTACCGGTTTATTCTGAAAAGATATTCTCAAAGCCAACAGGCAGTGGTTTATTGATTATGAAAACCTTTTGTCAAAGTCCACAGGCAGTGTCTGTCAATAACTCTAAGCGGTGGCTCACCGATTAAGAAAACCCCTTTTCAAAGCTAATGGAAGAGGTATGTTTATTGTGTTACGTCTGTAATATATTGGTTGTTGAATTTCCAGGTGCATTGATAGCTGCATGAGTAGGATTTGGCTGCGTGTAGAATAAACACGTTTTTTCCAATTTTCTTTAAAACACTGGTAGGAGTAGTAGTGTTATTGAGTGTTATTGTCTCTGCTGAGATCTGTGTCTCTAGCCCACACTGCCTCCTAGAGTAAGCTCTGCCTAGCTATCTGAGGGTCAAGTGCTGAAGGAATATAATTACTTATAATTTTTGGGTCCAATAGTAAGGGGGCCCTGGAACACCAAAGGTAAAAGGTTCCACTTGACGGAAACTTCCCCTTCTCTCCGCTAATGACCCCACTCCGCTCTTATCCTAAATCGCTTTAGCCCTTAATGGGTTGCTCTACCGAGCGGAGATCGTTGTACGGCCTTCCCATACCAACATTCTCGACCGCGCCACCCCTTTCTCTCAAGCGGTGCCGTTTGAGCTTGGGATACGAACCGGGCAACCCCCCCTTCCTCATAAGGGCCGTTTACTTTCAAAGGATCACACACGCTGAACTGAACAGCCTCGCGCTGCTCCCTACCTTCATTCCTCTCGCGCCGTCTCCGCGCACACATTACTCAAGCATGACCCGGCTTGGACGATGACGTGCTTTAGAGGAAAGCACCTTAGCGGGAGCCACGCACGCCGCAATCTGCGTGGCAACCATTTTGTACCCCTAACAACCATTCCCTTCGGCATTTCACGAGCGACAACGGCTTCTCCTCAACGACCTGCTATCTCTTTAGGACAACACCCTAACTCCGCGATTTTAATCGGTAATTTTTCCGATTAACTAGTTCTTTTCCCTCCATAAACGCTATACCAAAAAAAAAAAAAAAGGGGCAGAGGCATACCTACCTATTTACAAGGGAATACCTACCAAAGGGGCACAATTACTAACATGTCTACATCCCCGTCTCTAGACCAGAAGCTAGAAGAACTTGTCAATAAGGCCCTAGAGAAAGCCCTAGGCTCAATTGATGACGCCATCAACAAAAAATTGGACTCCCTTTCCAATTTACCCTCTACTAGTAAGACCAATGGGGTACCTAAAAGCAATAAAAAAAGGGCTATTATCACGACCCAGTACAAAAAGAGCGCAAAGAAGCTAAAGAGCTCTATCTCTACAGGCCCTAGGGGCGCTGACCAGACTGGTGCCTCGGGCACCCCAGATGGGCAAGATATAGGCCCAGAATTCCCTATCCACATCAACAGCGACGAAAGCTGTGATGAAGAAATTGAACTATCATGCTCATCAGGATTTAATACAGATGTGGAGGATGAGAACGCTAGACAAAGCGGAAGCTTAGAAGGAGCCTCTAAGGCCTCAGGTTCTAGCAGTATGCCTCTAGACCCATTCGGGGAAGAAATGTTTGATCCCCTCCTAATTAAACACCCACTCTCTCCAGAATGGACCCCCTCCCAGCATATCGTTGACTACCTGTCATTCTGGCTCAGGAGGGAAATACCCCAAGAAGTCAGATCTAGACTCAGATCTGAATGCCCACGCCCATCCCTACCAAATAAGATCGCTATGACCCCAGAATTAGACCCTAAGGTTGTGGCCTTTATAGCCCAAAACAACAGGGACCCAAGGAAAGGTCTAGACAAAGGACTAAAATCATGTCAGGACCGCCTTCTTGATGTAATAGGACCCCTTACCAAAATATTCGAAATGACAGAATCGGCTTACGTAGGGAATAACCAAATCGATGTCAAGGAGCTACGAGAATGGGTGCAAAGAGCGATATGCCTGGTGGGCAATGCCAATACCGCCATCTCCACAGAAAGGAGAAAAGGAGTCCTATTCAAAATAGACCCTAAACTCATTGAACTAGCCAAGAAAGACGGAGGCGCTGACTCTCAAGGTCTCCTCTTTGGTGAGGACTTCATAAAAGAAATGGCCAAGTATGTGAGCGCCTTCAGCTCGATTCAAAAATCGCAAAAAGAGATTAAAAAAGTATTCAACGATAGAGTTTTTGCCAGGGCCGGGAGAATACGGGGTCGTTTCCCCGGCCGCGGAACTCAACCTTCGAGACCCTTCAATACCCGTGGAGGAAGATTCTCCAACAACTATGGCTCCCAGTTCTTTCCGCAAAGACAGAGAAACCGAGGACGCACCTTCAGAGGCGAACGGAGACAACGTTCCTTTTCCTCAGGTAAGAACCTTAAAAGACCATTCAGATACCCCTCCAAGGGTGGGAGGGAGACTACGCCAATTCGCTGGGAACTGGAACTTAGTAACACAGGACAGCTGGGTCTTAGATACAGTAAAGGGTTACAAAATAGACTTTCTGGGTATCCCCTTTCAAACACGTCGCCCCCACGAGATCACCTTCTCTCCCAAAGACCGAGACCTAGTCTCCAAAGAAGTACAAGAACTGTTACAAAAAGGGGCAATAACCGAAGCGGAAACAAGAGGCTTCCTCAGCAATGTTTTTCTAGTGGAGAAGAAGAACAAAGAACAGAGACCCGTAATAAACCTAAAAGACTTGAATCGTTGGGTAGTTTACCAACACTTCAAAATGGAGGGTATACACCTCCTGAGAGACATTTTACGGAAAGGGGACTGGCTCACGAGGTTAGACCTGAAAGACGCTTACTTAACAATCCCCATCTGGGAACCCCACCAGAAATTCCTCCAATTCACTTGGTTAGGAAAACTCTACCAGTTCTGCAGCCTCCCGTTCGGCCTATCGTCCGCCCCCTGGTGTTTCACCAAGGTACTACGCCCCGTAACCGCCTGGCTCAGGGGGAGAGGGGTAAGACTGATCATATACCTAGACGACATCCTTATAATGGCCCAATCGAAAGAGACCGCATCCCTCCACACCAACCTTACAATTCAAATTTTGGAACATCTGGGTTTCATCATAAATACCAAGAAATCTTGTGTTATTCCCAACCAACAAACAGAGTTCCTAGGCTTTACGGTAGACACTCTCAAGGCGGAACTGAAGTTACCCTCCGAAAAAGTCAGGAAAATGAGGAAGGAATTGAGGAAGGCTCTTGCGAAAAAGACCTTCCCCCTGAGAGTACTGGCAAGAATCGTTGGCCTCCTCTCCTCGACAATCCAAGCCATCTTCCCGGGACCCCTCCATTATCGGGCACTCCAAAGACTAAAGGCGAATGCTCTAAGATCGAACCATTCATATTCCCATATGATTTCCCTGGATCAGGAATCGAGGACGGAACTCCTTTGGTGGCTCAGGAATGCGGAAGCATGGAACGGCAGAGCCATTTTCGGGGAACAGCCGGATCTGATAATAGAATCAGATGCGAGCTTGGTAGGATGGGGAGCGAGATGTGGGAAATACTCCACAGGGGGTCGTTGGACCACTCAAGAAAAGAGATTGCATATCAACTGCTTAGAATTACTGGCAGGTTCATTTGCGATTCGCTGTTTTACACCCAAAACAGCGAAATGCTGTGTGACATTACGCATGGACAATGTTTCAGCAGTCCGTTACGTCAACAAGCTGGGCGGTCCACATTCCAAGGGCCTAACGGACCTTGCGAAGAGTTTTTGGGGATATTGCTTGAACAAAGGTATTTCGGTAGTAGCGGAACATATTCCGGGTCTGAGCAACGGTGTTGCAGACTGGTACTCCAGGAATTTCAAAGATTCGAGCAACTGGAGACTAGACAGACAAATTTTTCTGACTATTCAATCAATTTGGGGTCCTTTCAGGACAGACCTTTTTGCAGATCGCCTGAACACACAACTGAAGGAATTCTTCAGTTGGAGGCCGGACCCTCTAGCTCGGGAAGTAGATGCCTTTTTACAAGACTGGAAAGGTCTGAAACCTTATGCCTTCCCGCCGTTTGCCTTGCTTCCTCGACTTCTTCTTCATGCTCGACGCTACACCGAGACTATGACCGTGATAACTCCTCTCTGGAGGTCCCAAGCCTGGTTCCCAGTCGTCCTGGAAATGAGCATAGACTTCCCAATTCTAATACCCTCCTTCAGGGAAATACTCTCGGGCCCAGAGGGAGACGCCCATCCCCTCGTGGATCAGGGCCTTCTAACTCTGACGGCCTGGAGGATTTCAGGAGACAATGGCAAATCCCTGGGCTTTCGCCGAATGCTTTCAGACTCATTTCCGAGTCATGGGCTCAAGGTACAAGGAAAGCATATCGACTGGCATGGAACAAATGGGTTCGCTGGTGTCTTCAACGAGATCACGATCCCGTTTCAGTTGATCTAGTTCACGTTATCAACTACCCGTCTGAACTCTTTACTTCTGGACTCTCTTATAGAACCGTTAATGTCTATAGATCCGCAATTTCTGCAGGGCACTCCCTCATTGATGGTCTCTCCGTTGGACAGAACTTACTCACTAAGAAGATCATGAGAAGCATGAGAGTCATTAATCCTCCAACCGCTAAATATACCGCTCTTTGGGACGTAACACTGGTACTCCGAACCTTATCATCCTGGGGGGAGAACTCTTCCCTTTCTTTAAAACGTATCTCTTTCAAACTTACTGTTTTATTATGTCTGGTATCTTTCAGAAGAACCTCCGACGTCAAAGCTCTAGATATTTCTAGCAGATCCTTTCAACCAGAGGGTGTATGCTTCTACCTTAAGAGAAGAACTAAAACTTTATCTTCCTCTATCTTCTATCCTTTCTTTCCTCAGAATGAGAGACTCTGCGTAGTTAAATGCCTGAAAGAGTATGAGAGGAGGACTGCTAGTCTAAGATCAAATGAAACTCAGTTACTGATTTCTTTTAGATCTCCCCATAAAGGAGTTTCTTCTCCAACTCTAGCCAGATGGGTGAAAGGAGTTATGTGCGAAAGTGGTGTGAACACCTCTATATTTGGAGCGCATTCCCTTAGGGGCGCTTCTGCTTCTAAAGCCTATTTTCTTGGTGGTGGTTTGCAAGAAATCCTTAAGGCGGCAGACTGGTCTAATGATACTATGTTTAGATCTTGCTACTTTAGACCAATCTCTAATGTGATTGATAATGTTCTTAATGCACTTTGAACTTGCATAATATGGCCTCCGTGTCGTGCCATAAAATTTAGATTTTTCACAGCCTGCTGGGCAGAAAATCTGGATTTTATTAAGGACACGGAGGCTAATATTATCCCGCCTCTATTTCTTAATATGATTCGTAACCCACCCTTTTTTGTTTGAACAATATCTGGAAAATGTATTCTTCTTATTTCAGATTAATAACCTACTGGATTAGAAGCTGAAAATGTTATTCGTTGGAATTCTGATGCTGAAAGTTTATTTGTTGGAATCCTGTTCCTCAATCTTTTCTTCACGTTGATCACCTTTCTTCGCAGCCTGACAAGAAGGAAGATGCCTGGTCAGAGAGGGACTAGTCTTCTCTTTAGAATATTCACAAAGTTCTATTCCATTGTTGCTGCTGAGCTGTGGTAATAAAGGAGATTTGCATAATATTAGCCTCCGTGTCCTTAATAAAATCCAGATTTTCTGCCCAGCAGGCTGTGAAAAATCTAAATTTTCTTTAAAACACTGGTAGGAGTAGTAGTGTTATTGAGTGTTATTGTCTCTGCTGAGATCTGTGTCTCTAGCCCACACTGCCTCCTAGAGTAAGCTCTGCCTAGCTATCTGAGGGTCAAGTGCTGAAGGAATATAATTACTTATAATTTTTGGGTCCAATAGTAAGGGGGCCCTGGAACACCAAAGGTAAAAGGTTCCACTTGACACAACTGAAGCCCAGTAATCCCTGACTGCTCTGGTCCACACCAAACCGTTCTCCCAAACACTCTGATGGCAGATATGGAAGATGCTTGACACATTTTATTCACCAAATCGGATGAAGCGCTGTTTTTTTGACCTCCTGTCTTTTGTGATCTAGATGTTAGGCTACTGAAGCTTCCGGTTTTGTCAGAAGGCCTGCAAATGAATATGCACAGCCCTGTTTGAATAAAAAGCTGTATTGCAGGATACCGCCCAATGGACAATTAAGGTGGTTCACATTTGGACTTTGAAAGCACAGAATGTGAAAGGTTCAAAGGACGTCTGAACGAGCAAAAGCAGAGCTATTTACGATCTGATAAAGAAGCCGGTCATTTTACATGCATATGCGAATACACTTAGTAGCTAAAACGTTTTTCATTTACCAAATTGTATAAGGAAAATTTCTCTTCAAGGAAATTCTTGCATTGGTCTTCCAAGACATGCTAAGTTTTCTGGATAGAGCTTAAAGAACCCAACATAAATCCAGTAGGTCTAACAGTCATTGGTGGACCTCTTAAGTGCCCAGTGACAAAATCCAAAGTAATTTGTATCCGATTTATGAAAACAGTGGTAGGAACAGTTAAGGTCAACCTGGGCTACTTGCACAGGAAGCAGGTCCTCAAGTTCAGAGGTAGAAGGGATACATGAAGAACCAGCCTTGAACATATCTTCGTGAGAGGAAGTAGGTCTAAATACCAGAAATGGTATTATCATGCCAGGGCTATGAGGGCGAGGGAGCTATATGCTTGGTAGCGTAATTTATAATGTAGATATATATTAGAGTAAAAGAAGGAAACATAAAAGAGGATCTCTGGCCAGTCTAAAATAAAGCATCCAACAGGAAGCAATAAACTCCAGAATCTAGATGTAAATTAGGAACATAGGGGATGTGCTGTAGGTGAAGAGGGGCAAGGGGTAAGCAGAAGATTCAGTTGCCACTGGTAAAATGTATGCTGGAGGTGAGGAGAATATATGCTTAAGTGCCTCTGACTCATAGAAGAAGCACAGGAAAAGTTTGGATAGTCCACCACTCTTATAATGAATAAACATGTGTGCCATAAAATGTCTTTTTGTATGCCCTTAGATTCTGAAATGGAAAGGGAGTACTTGCTTGTCTGTTTCAAACTCCTTTTCTGAAAAATTGGTCAGAGATGGAAAGAGGCACAATCACTAGTCCCATCAACAAAGTTTTTCTTTTTTTCATCAACGACTCAATAGCAAAATTAGATTCTTTAAGGCAATTTTTACATAGAGCTCCTGTACAAGTAAGCCCCAAAATCATTAACCTTTGCATGTTCAGACAAAGTGGGGTCATATAGTTTTGTTGTTACAAAAGTAGCAAAAGATCATATTTGACTCCTCAGTACTGACAGTGCATGCCTTCTACAGGCTACACATTATTTGTATGCTTCCTTCTACACTTTGCCCTCTATTCGTCTTTTTCTTGCTGTCACAGAGTAAAACGGAGTAATTTGAATTTTGCCATTTATCAAAAACGTGCAGTTGTTTTTCATTCAATAGGACAGCTTCATAAACAAAATCTTTTTGGTGCAGGAGAAGGAATAAGGTCATCATCCAGTTGTACCTCTGAAGTCCTTACATTTTTTGGTTGGGGTAGACATTTCAAGATGGAAGTCATCCATCATCTCAAGGACACTCCAACTGAAATGAGTGGTTGACTTGTTTCATGCTAAAATATGCTTACTTTTTTATCCCTATCTCCTACCCAGTCAGAAAAATCCCTTTTGTTGGAGTAATTAGATTTAGCAAATTCTCCTTGTTCCTTGACCTTCCTTCGTTGACTCAGGATATCAAAAGGATTCTTCGGCCACTGGTCACAAAGCTCAGGGATGAGAATTTGACACTCATTATCTAGTCAGATGGCATCTTGATAATATTCAGAATAGTGGTCCACTTGCATAACACAACAACTGGATATTGTCCCTAATAGTTGGCCTAGGCTTCGCCTTAACTGAGTGGAATCAGAAAATAATTCTACTCAAAACACAGGGTCTCTCATACAAATAATAGTATCTTCTTTGAGTCTATTTTCATTTTTGTGATGTGGCAATCAAACAGACCTTTAAATTCCCTATGGTACTTTGCCAGATTAGTAGAGCCAATACTGTCTTTCATTCGGTCACTTTTCCTTGTACTCTATGTTGTTGCTGGTATACAAAACCGTGGTAACACAGTATTTGTGTTGTAAATGAACACAGAATAGTGGTTGAGTTCCAAGGTATGAATTTATTAGATAGCGGAACAGCTTAACACCCACAGGAAGAGAAACGTCTTCCTCCAACAGCAGCCCAGAACGAATCACAGATTCCACAAACCCCAGTCATGACATCATAGGTTCTAACCTATGTCATGTCATGGAATACCACAATATGCCGGTTGAATTCAATTATTTTGGCCTAACTTACCAAAGAGTTTATTGAATTCTGATTTCTCTGGCAATTCACAGCAGAAATAAAGAAATACACAGTGCCTAATACTGTAGCAGACTGGAATTCTCCTTAACACAAAAATTACCTTCTGTTCTGCTTCAGAGAGGACCTGGCTTGGCTTTTCAGACTAAGCTCAGTTCAAAGTTGCCGACCACCGCTGAGAGTCAGTTTTGGGAAACTTACCTGCCGGGGCACCTCTGAGGAAAGCAGCCGCCACCGCCGAGAGTCACAGGGGAACATATTATCGCGGACGGATGCCGGAGGGGAGGAGGACTACACCTCCCAGCGTCCCTAGCGCCACGCACGCCGCGCATGCCCAATCAGACCGCCAGGGGCACCAGGAGGCGGACAAAAGGACGCTTTGGCTCCCGCCACGTGGGAGCTCAGTTCAAAGTTGCCGACCACCGCTGAGAGTCAGTTTTGGGAAACTTACCGGCCGGGGCACCTCTGAGGAAAGCAGCCGCCACCGCCGAGAGTCACAGGGAGACAAATTATCACGGACGGACGCCGTAGGGGAGGAGGACTACACCTCCCAGCGTCCCTAGCGCTGCGCACGCTGCGCATGCCGCGCACGCTGCGCATGCCGCGCACGCCCAATCAGAACGCTAGGAGGTGGATAAAAGGAAGCTTGGCATCCCGTGGCGCGGGGCGCGGGACGCATGCGGGTAGCACCGGGAGAAGCCCGGGACAAGGGCGGGGCCGTCTGTGGCCGTCAGGGGCCGGAAGAGGCTGGGCTGGGCCACCCCACTAAGAAGTTGGACATGGCACCTTTCGTTAGTTTTGTGATATTATTTAATTTACTGACTATTGTTTTGTGTATTTTGGCTAAAGCATGAATAAGATCCATACCCCCAAAAACAGACCCGTGGTAGGGACCTTAGACGCCTTTTTGTTAAGGGCAGAATCCGTTCTTAACCACGAAATTGCGCTCACTCAGCGAAGATTGTCCCTTGAACCCCCTCTCCAGCCCAGTAGACTTTCATTGACACCTACGATGCTGCCATCGAACGTAATAGCTATTGATGAGACCTCTTCTTTAATTGCTGGTTCTCCAGGTCAGGTGGGACCTGATTCCCCTTTAAGTTCTAGTTTGGTATTATCACCCAGGCATAATAATGTGAGTCTGCACGTAATAACCAGAGGGCAAAAGGCGAAATGTAAACGCAATCATATAAACAAGGAAGAACCCCCTGAAAATAACCCTAAAGGGAAGGCTAATCCAAATCAACGTAAAGTTGTTGCAAATCCCCCTGGAAGGAAAGGGAAAAAGGGTATAAACATAGCCAACCCAAATGAGATTCGCTCACACGCCGTTCACTACGTGATATACTACATATTGAATGAGATTGCCCCCACGAGCACGTTATAAGTCACGTTACTATGAATCACGGATGACTATAGAAATGTACCCGCCTATTGTATTAAGAATATAGGTGACTCAGATGCATGCGCATTGTTTACACTACCTCTATATATGGATTAAGATAACCAAGACTAGTTTGTATTTCACATGACATACTCATTCACTGAATATAGTTGCTAAACAAGAGGACGGTTCTATAGATATCATAACGTACACTTTTCCTAATAACGGTATATAAGAACTTCGGGCACATTAGGACATCTAATGTACAAAGGATGACTAAACTGGAACACAAGTAAACGACTTAAGACAATATGCGATTTTCTCCCATAAACGAGATTTCTCTCATATACGAAATGCACAGTCCTTCTTTTAAGTACTTGCATATATATGTTACAAATATCTGACTGCTTAAAATCCATCTCTGATTTAATATTTGAAATATGATTGGCTCAATACAACTTTTGTATTTTGTCTATACTATCATCAAATATGAGTGAACAGCTTCAGGTAAGTATACAATTACACCCCATGCCAAGATGGCATCCACCATAGAACCTCAGAGTCCCTTTTCGATTTCCATGAACCTCAGACCGGAAGTGGTGGGATGCCGACAGAGAAGATGTTAAACGTGTGTGAGTGGGACAGTGCCCTAACAGATTGGAGGACAAACGCCGTACACGGCGTGCTCAGACCAAGTACTACTTCGAGACTCTGCGCGATGTTGGAGGTAAGAATGTAGTATAATGGTAGATACCGAACGGCTTCTAGGGCTGTAGATACTCAGAGGTATATATTGACAGAGGTAGATTAACGCGGAGCGTATTGTGACACTAATTGGTATCCGAATATAATATAGTAGTTTGCGTGTTGTGGGGCGTGAGTAAACGGCCGGAACCGGGAGCAGCTTACGACTTTGTGCAAGTGATTACAACGTGATAACCATGTAAGATTAGGACTATGCCATACATATTAGAAGGTGCACGCCTTAACCGATTTGCAGTTAGTGATAACCTTTAAATAGACGGTTGTAAACAGTGTGTAAGCAAACAGAACTTAGTATGTACAGTTGGTGTCAGGACGTGAGAATGAGGCATCTGTAGATATAGATCGATGTCAGCCGGAACTGTGTGATTACTCCTGATATCCGGACGTGTGGCGTATATGACCGCAGCAAGATGGGTATTAGGGCAGTTGCAGCGCTTTGTACTTACAAATGAGATATGAACCCGCAATGATGTCTCGAACGAGATAAGATTAATAAGCAGTACTCAGGGGAATTGTACTAACCTAGGGAACTATAGAGTATGATGGCAATATAGGGAGAGTTATCATTGACGAATTACTGACTGAGAATAGACTCTTGTGATTGGTTTTTTGACAAAGACATGTTGATTTACAGGGAATGATCTAACATACTTCAAATAGGATCTGGACGCGGACCCAATCATAAGGAACCACATACTGGAACGACCGAGATACATATAAAGAACCCCTGTGTGGGTCGGAATTAACACCACATATAAAGTAGGTTTCCGCCACATGTTTACTCTGGTGATTAGGGGAATACTGACTTTACACAATAGATATTTGACATATGTTATGTTATGTTATTAAATCATTTATTAAGTGCACTAACACTGATTAGTTTCTTGGCGCTAATTTGACGGTAACACAACAAAGGTGAAGAAAGATAGGTTAAAAGGCTTGTCTAAAAAGCCATGTCTTCAAGGCTTTCCGAAAAGATAGAAGATCTTGGCAGAGCCGGATTTCCAGTGGGAAGGTGTTCCATAGATGAGGAGCAAGTATTGCAAACCTGCGTCCACCAGAACGTTTAAGCTTGAACGGGGGGATCTGAAGAAGGCCCAGGTGGAGAGAACGAAGGTTGCGGGGGGGGACATAACTGGTGATTAATTGATTTTTTTTCAGGAACATATACTTGGACCTAATAGGTATTTATGCCGCAACGCATGAGACCGGTTGTCCACTGGGCCTAAGGTGTACAAACACTTGATGGACGAACACACTTTTATTTCACTGTATATTAATCGCTTTACCGATCAAATTCACAAACACGGGTGACTACCACTTGGAGGGATATTTTGCCGTCTCTCCAAAACAGGGCTAAGGTGGCACATTTTGGTTATTTTTCCCCAATTATTTCCCGCTCTCTCCATCGTATACTTTATCTTAGTCTACCTTATACATCTTCATACGTTATAAGGTTTAATGTTTCAATCTTGAGCACCTCTATATGTTTTTGATAATTTTATGACCACATTGAGTACATCAATGTTATAACTGTCTTAGGAAGAGTTTGCATCTGTTAAGACAGTGGTATGTGTATATTTGTGTCTACACGGCCTTGAAAAAGTCACAGGATTACACCCTGTAGCGACGGAACACGTGTTGGTTGTGGCCAAGAGACCCAGAATAAAAGCGTCAAACAAGACATCAGAAGAAAGAATTGTGTTCAAACTTGTCACTGTATTATTTGTTGCTTTTCACTAATAGGGAAACCGTTGAATTTACGTGATACGTGTGCTTGGGAGTTGAATTGCATTGAGAGCTTTGTGCTTACCTTGTGGAGTTTAGTGGATCTCCGCACCCTTTAGCACCGTGAACCTAATATTGAGATAAGAGACAATAAGTGCAATATAACCTTGTGGCGCCACCATTTCCTATACGTATAAACCACTTTCCTTGTATTCGGCCACGCAGATAGTGTTCCCGACCAAAATAGTTTAGGTAAACCTGAAGAGGATGAGAACTTTTGGGGAAGAATGGAGACTTTAATGAGGACACTCTTATAGCCTATACACTTAAAAATTACTACTATAGAAACCCGGGTAGCTAATATGGAGGAGAAGATGACTAACATCTGTCAATCTACCCAGATGGCTCATTCCAACATATTAGTTCACCCATCCCCGGATAAAACGATAGAAAGCCCTAAGGCAGTGGTCCCCAAACTTTTTTAACCTGTGGCTCCCTTGACCTAATCAGCAGTTGGCCGTGGCTCCCCACCATTTTTTTACCGGTGGGTGGGGGTATGTACTTCCTGTTGTCTTCCTTAAAGTTATTGGGACGCAATGAAGGTATTATAATGGTTGGAATGCTTAAATTATTAATCTCATCTTTCACTTCACTCATCTATCCATCCTTTTGTCCATCTACCCCCTTTCACTCACTCATCAATCCTTACATCCACCCTTTCACTCATCCATCCATTCACCATTTCACTTATCAATTCATCCATCCACCCATTCACTTGTCCATCATCTACCCTTTCATTCATCCATCCATCCTTTCACACACCCATCCACCAATTTACTCGCCCATCAGCTGCCCTTTCACTCATCCATCCATCCTTTCACACACCCATCCACACTTTTACCCATCCATCCACCTTTCCACCCATGCATCCATCTATTTACCTTTTCTCTCATCCATACTTCCACTCATTCACTCATCAATCCATCATTTCTTTCATTATCTATCCATTTCCCCCTTTCATTCATCCATTCGTTTCAGTAATCCATCCAGCCATTCAGACATTCCTTCACTTATTTACTCACCCACCTTTTCACATTATGAGCTGAGCCTTTGTCTGCAGAGTTGCAGGCAGAAGAGGCCTATCAAGAACGAACTACAGCAAGGGGTGGGGTGGTGGAGAGTTCACTATGCCCCTGCACATAGGCAGACTGAAAACGTAGAAGTCATGAGTCACACATGATGCACAGTGCCAAGATGTGCGGTGACTGTAACATGGTGTTGTTTCCAGGGCTTTAAGTGATGTACAAAAATGGGGGGGTCTCTTCAAAGGGGGTGTTGGATATAATTAAGAGCGTAGTTTAAAACACCTAGGCTAAAAATCTGCTCTTAGCATAGAGTTGCGCCCGACTGGTATTATGTTATTTCTGTCATTGCATCCAGATATATATTACAGCAAGTATCATTACACCAACAACAAGCCAGGACTATTGGCTTTGTCAATGGTTGCTAGTTCCTTAAAATAAAAAGCAGCAACCATGGCTTTGTTGAATATAATATTGAAAATACATCAGTACTAAAATGAAGAGACAGAGAAAGAACGATAACCCGTTCTTTTTAACTTGTTTTACAGGCTTCTTTAAATGAAGTGTTCTCTAACGTTGCAGCTTGGGCGTTTTACTTTTTATCTAACAGAATGCCCTTCTGTACACAAATGGGAAGGAGGCCGGCAGGGCCTAATCAACTCTAAACAACAAATTTGCCTGAGTCTCCAACTTATTATACACTTTTTTTTACTTATAGCTCATAAGCCAAACGTGTTCCTTTATGTTTCAAGCTTGTATTTTATTTATACTTTTTTTTAAAGAAAAATCTTTTTATACCTTCGGCATACATATTTCAAATGAAAAGGAAAAAAAGGTTCATATTTTTAACAAGTGTTACAAAACATATTACAATAAACAGTTATTGACATACACTTACTGTGCTATACATACTATATTACAAAACATATACATATATCCAAATACCGATTATGACCCTCAATATAAATTATACAATGAACCAATCAGTTTTATACATTTTCAAAAAAGTCCATGCGAGTACAGAACTCTTGTATATACAATTACTTCAAAAAGTTGGAAAATCATCATTTTATTTTTCTGTACTACTTTGCTTTATGGATATGCCAACGCGTTTCGAGTCATAGATACTCAGTCTCTATGCTCTCATCAAGGCTCTCTGATTGTCTTCAGTGGTGTGAGTATTCGTCCTCTATTCTGCTTTCAATTGCTATCTATTTATATTGTCAGTTGATTGTTTTTCTGATTCTCTATTGCGTTTTTTCACATGCAGTGATTTATTTCATTTAAACACCGTCTCTGTCTGTTGTTCAATATTATTGCTGCAACTGTTCCCTCAATCTGTTTTTTCGCGTGTATCAACGACCTTGCGCTTCGCTCATCGGAGCTTATTTCAGACCAGCTATCGTTCTTGGCTATTAAGTCCCAAGTCTCGGTGTTCATAGAGTTGTTTTGATGATTGGCGGTACTTTTTACTCGTGAATGTTGGCCATCTGGCTTCTTTCTCAAATGACGAATGGCCGCCACATGCTTTAACCCCCCAGACTGCCCCATTGTCATTCTGTGTGTGGCTATCAGTGGCATACTGAATGACAATGGGCGGGAGGGGATGCTCTTGTGCTCCTGGAGCAGTGCAAGGGGGCTCCATCAGCGGGGGTGAGGCCTCTCACAGGGGAGCAGCACTGCTCCCTGTGATGGCCAAAATTACAGAGGGTCCGTGAAATATTCGGACGGTTGGTCACCCTAGACTGTGCGCGGCACCCCTGGCACTTCATTACGGCGCACCGGGGTGCCGCGGCGCACAGTTTGGGAACCACTGCCCTAAGGGTTTGACTTCGGTTATGGATAAACCCGGAAAATCAAAAAACAGGGAGGCTAATACCATACTAGATTCAAAAGGGGGTGGTGATGGACAGAGTATCTGAATTAAGCAGAACACTCCAACCCAGTCAAAAGATCAGGGCTTAATCCATCACCGTTTTTTAGCTCACTGCACCATCCCAGTTCAGAACCTGGCTACATGCAAATTAGTCTGACCCTGGCCCAGTGCATCATGGGAACAGGGCAGACCAAACTACCAAGCCAATTCTTTACTGGAAAGGAAACAAGCTTCTGGGGACCGGTTTCTGGCATTACAGCCGTCTTCGGCCCGGCTTGCTTGAATCCTGATGGTGCAGTGAGCAAGGGACTCACATCTGAGCATACCCTTCCACACTTGTGGTGGCCAAAACGATTCAAAAGGGGGTGGTGATGGACAGAGTATCTGAATTAAGCAGAACACTCCAACCCAGTCAAAAGATCAGGGCTTAATCCATCACCGTTTTTTAGCTCACTGCACCATCCCAGTTCAGAACCTGGCTACATGCAAATTAGTCTGACCCTGGCCCAGTGCATCATGGGAACAGGGCAGACCAAACTACCAAGCCAATTCTTTACTGGAAAGGAAACAAGCTTCCGGGGACCGGTTTCTGGCATTACAGCCGTCTTCGGCCCGGCTTGCTTGAATCCTGATGGTGCAGTGAGCAAGGGACTCACATCTGAGCATACCCTTCCACACTTGTGGTGGCCAAAACGATTCAAAAGGGGGTGGTGATGGACAGAGTATCTGAATTAAGCAGAACACTCCAACCCAGTCAAAAGATCAGGGCTTAATCCATCACCGTTTTTTAGCTCACTGCACCATCCCAGTTCAGAACCTGGCTACATGCAAATTAGTCTGACCCTGGCCCAGTGCATCATGGGAACAGGGCAGACCAAACTACCAAGCCAATTCTTTACTGGAAAGGAAACAAGCTTCCGGGGACCGGTTTCTGGCATTACAGCCGTCTTCGGCCCGGCTTGCTTGAATCCTGATGGTGCAGTGAGCAAGGGACTCACATCTGAGCATACCCTTCCACACTTGTGGTGGCCAAAACGATTCAAAAGGGGGTGGTGATGGACAGAGTATCTGAATAAAGCAGAACACTCCAACCCAGTCAAAAGATCAGGGCTTAATCCATCACCGTTTTTTATCTCACTGCACCATCCCAGTTCAGAACCTGGCTACATGCAAATTAGTCTGACCCTGGCCCAGTGCATCATGGGAACAGGGCAGACCAAACTACCAAGCCAATTCTTTACTGGAAAGGAAACAAGCTTCCGGGGACCGGTTTCTGGCATTACAGCCGTCTTCGGCCCGGCTTGCTTGAATCCTGATGGTGCAGTGAGCAAGGGACTCACATCTGAGCATACCCTTCCACACTTGTGGTGGCCAAAACGATTCAACAGGGGGTGGTGATGGACAGAGTATCTGAATTAAGCAGAACACTCCAACCCAGTCAAAAGATCAGGGCTTAATCCATCACCGTTTTTTAGCTCACTGCACCATCCCAGTTCAGAACCTGGCTACATGCAAATTAGTCTGACCCTGGCCCAGTGCATCATGGGAACAGGGCAGACCAAACTACCAAGCCAATTCTTTACTGGAAAGGAAACAAGCTTCCGGGGACCGGTTTCTGGCATTACAGCCGTCTTCGGCCCGGCTTGCTTGAATCCTGATGGTGCAGTGAGCAAGGGACTCACATCTGAGCATACCCTTCCACACTTGTGGTGGCCAAAACGATTCAAAAGGGGGTGGTGATGGACAGAGTATCTGAATTAAGCAGAACACTCCAACCCAGTCAAAAGATCAGGGCTTAATCCATCACCGTTTTTTAGCTCACTGCACCATCCCAGTTCAGAACCTGGCTACATGCAAATTAGTCTGACCCTGGCCCAGTGCATCATGGGAACAGGGCAGACCAAACTACCAAGCCAATTCTTTACTGGAAAGGAAACAAGCTTCCGGGGACCGGTTTCTGGCATTACAGCCGTCTTCGGCCCGGCTTGCTTGAATCCTGATGGTGCAGTGAGCAAGGGACTCACATCTGAGCATACCCTTCCACACTTGTGGTGGCCAAAACGATTCAAAAGGGGGTGGTGATGGACAGAGTATCTGAATTAAGCAGAACACTCCAACCCAGTCAAAAGATCAGGGCTTAATCCATCACCGTTTTTTAGCTCACTGCACCATCCCAGTTCAGAACCTGGCTACATGCAAATTAGTCTGACCCTGGCCCAGTGCATCATGGGAACAGGGCAGACCAAACTACCAAGCCAATTCTTTACTGGAAAGGAAACAAGCTTCCGGGGACCGGTTTCTGGCATTACAGCCGTCTTCGGCCCGGCTTGCTTGAATCCTGATGGTGCAGTGAGCAAGGGACTCACATCTGAGCATACCCTTCCACACTTGTGGTGGCCAAAACGATTCAAAAGGGGGTGGTGATGGACAGAGTATCTGAATAAAGCAGAACACTCCAACCCAGTCAAAAGATCAGGGCTTAATCCATCACCGTTTTTTAGCTCACTGCACCATCCCAGTTCAGAACCTGGCTACATGCAAATTAGTCTGACCCTGGCCCAGTGCATCATGGGAACAGGGCAGACCAAACTACCAAGCCAATTCTTTACTGGAAAGGAAACAAGCTTCCGGGGACCGGTTTCTGGCATTACAGCCGTCTTCGGCCCGGCTTGCTTGAATCCTGATGGTGCAGTGAGCAAGGGACTCACATCTGAGCATACCCTTCCACACTTGTGGTGGCCAAAACGATTCAAAAGGGGGTGGTGATGGAATTTCTGCTTAATTCAGAGACTCTGTCCCTCACCACCCCTTGTTGTAAATAATACCATACTAGAACATATTAATCCAGCGTGTAACATCGGAACCAGTGAGGCAAACTCAAAAGGCCCAAATAGGGGAGGCAACGCTTATGGTAACACTAACTGTGAGATAGGCAGAGACCAACCTGGCCAAAGGGATGTCCCAAACAAACCTTCACTAACCTTAAACCTACCGCCAGAAGTCACGCCATATACAGTTGTTCTAGCTAATGTTCCAGTTTTACCCCCCAATGTCTTTGAACACTGGTCAACACTGAGGAATAAATCCCTTCATTTTCTAACCACTAGGACTGGATTTAAAATCTCTCTGTTTTCTGAATTCAAAATGGCTAGAACGGTTAGTTGGGTAGGTTCACCCCCTAAATCCTTAAAAGGAGATTTTGTTATCTTAACTTTTAGGACCCCGCATTTTGTACGTAACATCATTGAGGATATCAACATCTTACCTTTGGGCTTCTTTTATCGTCCCATGGATTCTGTAATGTACCCAGGCGTTCAACGTCTAGCTGAAAATTACTTGGGTCCTAGACAAGTAATATACTGTATACCGACATCAAACCATTTTGAGGTTTTGAGATGCTTAGAAATGAATGACTGACTGCAAATGGAGAACCTCGTAAATCTACCTAGTGAAGTAGTCCAACATAACCTTATGCCCAATCAGGGGGACCTTATGAGTGAGAGGGTGGAGGAGCTAGGATTCCGGGGATTGAGGGTACCACCAATGGGAAAGTGGTTTCCGAAGCTGGCTCTGAGTTAGTGCATCCCAATGGCTCGTCATTGAAAGGTGTTAGCCCTCCTGTATCTGCTCTAACCCCTGCTGTATCCTTATTATGTCATGTCACCTCCTGGAACATTGCTGGAATTAAATCAAAAATTAATAATCCACTCTGGCAGGATTTTATTCAGTCACAAGAACTGCTTTGTTTCCAGGAAACTTGGACTAAGGAAGCGGTCCATTTAAATGGGTATAAGACATATCACACCCCGGCAGTCGAGGCTGTGTGCGGGAGAGCTAAGGGAGGGCTGAGTGTTTACCTTTCCAATAATTTGAATTTGAAACTGGTTACAAAGCCTGCTAAAAATGTTTACTTTCAACTCCTAGTACTTGATCTGGACTCTGTTACCTCTATTGCCCTGGTTAATTTCGATAACAATATCCCCTCAGGTGAAGTATCAAATGTTATTAACATTATGTCTAAAGTTCTGTCCTGCCTGGTTAAAAGAAGAAGGAAAGATGTGATGATTCTTTTGGCAGGCGATTTTAATTGTACTTTATGTACAAAGGCTGAAGATAACCGATGTGGAGTGTTATGGGAAGAAGGCTTGTGCCCATCTCATTTTAGTCATACTGCTCAGGGTGAACAACTAAATGAAGTACTTAACAATTTTGATCTTGGTTTTGCTAAAGAATTATGTGTATTGGGGTTGTTGTTCTACTATTGATTATGTTCTTGCCACTAGTAATCACGCTCATAGAATCCATTCTCTCAAAGTCTCTGATAATTCACTAAGTGACCATTTTCCTCTCTGTCTGGCCATCTTACTGCCAACCAAGAACACTTTAAGGATTAATAAAAGAGACCGAGTTCGAGAGAACTTATCTATTGGTAGCACAAATGGTTATTACCCCCAGGTCCCTCCGTCCTCGACACCTTCATACTTAACAAGTGGAGATGACCATCTCCCGACAGAAAAAAAAAAACCAAGAGGAATGCTGGGACACTAATACTGCCCCTCCCCCCGGGAGCACATAAGCAGTACTCACCCAGCAGACCTCCTGTTCTTTTTTTCTGTCTGTCGACAGAGTTGATGGTGTGCTGGTGCTGCTCCTGCTGGGCTTGAGTGGCGGTGCTTCTCTTCTCCCCCCGCCCTGCTGCCTGGCTGTGTGGGCGTGGGGTTCCCTGGACTGCCTCCTGGCCTGCCGGGCTTGCTTGGAGTCAGTCTCTCTGGAGCCGGTGTTTGTATTGGAGAGTTCCCGGCTTTGCTGTATGCTGCCTGCACCTACCGGCCCTTTGTGGCTGGTGCTGTGTCCCGGTTGCTTCCGGGTCGCGGGCTCGGCTTCCCGAGCCTGGCCGGGGAGCCGTGCCTTGCTGGATGGGCTCCTGATGGACTGCTGCTCGGCGGTGCTGTGGGGGCCTTATTCCTGGGGTTGGCCCCCACTCCTGGTGAGTCCCGGTTTCGGGATCCCTTTTATCTTCTGCCTGGCGCTCTTACTCCGTTTTCTTTCTTTTTCAGGGGCCCTGAAGTGACATTTCGAAATTCTTGTGCGTATGTCTTTCGTGCTATGTGATTCTTTCTTTCTCCTCATATTGACGTGGGAGTCTGTTTTGGAGCTGGGAGAGGCTGTGATATTTCTGTGCATTCTCGGCAGCTCCTGCTCTGAAATACTTTCGGAATCGGTGTTTTCCAGTTCTCTGTGTACAGGACACTTTTTCGTTCTTGCATTTTTTTGGCTCAGAACGGAATCCCTTTCCTTTCATGGCAGCTGGCACCTGGCCTCGCTGCTTTGGCTCTCTGCTCACTTCGCTTCTCTTCCTGCCCCGGAGGGTGGGGGGGCTGCAGGGGCTCCCGCTCAGCTGCTGTTTGGTTCTGCTGTATGGGTTTCCCACGCAGTGCTGCTGGCGGCGCTGGGGTGTTTCCTGTTCACATTCCTGCTGTCTCTTGGAGGGTTTATACCTGATGTTCGGGGCTGTTTCTTCCGTCCCTGTGGTGATGATGGCACTGTGTGTGGAACGTTCCTTTTGGTCATGTTCCCTGCCCTCTGTTCTGTTACTTTGAGGGGTGTTGGCGCCATTCTTGCTGTATGTTGGTCCTCCCTTTGCTGGCCCGCCTGTGTAGTCTGCTGTGGGGTGTGGTGTTGGCCTCCTGGCTGGTGCAGTCCCCCTCAAGTTTTGTGTGCCGGGTTTGGGTCTCAGCAGTGACACGCGGCGCCCTGTGCTTCTGGGCGGGTCACTTATTTTTCCCATGGCCTTAAGCGTGTTCATATGTCCTCATGTGTCGCGCCTGGTGCCTTTGCTGCCCCTTTGCCTCTCCTTTGCCTTGGGTGTGCTGGGCGCGGTGCCTCTGCTTTTCCCTGAGCTTTCTGTGCTCGGCCGGGGAGGGGGGGGGGGGGAGGTTGTTCGGGGTTTTGCGACCCTGGTATGCCTTCTGTTTTTTTGCTTGCTTATGTGGCATGCTTATGTGGCATGGGGCGCTGGGGTGTCTTGTCCCTTTGCTGCTTGTGTTTGTGTTTTTGTCACTTTACATTTGCGGTGGGGGCCTTGTTGTGTTGTTGGCCCCCGCTCTGGCTGTTTTCGCCCACACTTTTTTTCTTCTAGGTGCTGCGAGGCGCTGGGATCCGTGGTCCTTCTTGTGCCTCTGGTGTCGCTGGCGCTCCTGCCCGTGGGTTCGAGTCCGGCCGCTGCTATCCTGATGTCCGGTGTTGGTGGGTCCTCTGTTCGCCTGCTGGTGCCGGTCCTGGGGTGATGATGGGTGTGCCTTCTGGCGTGTGTCTTGTCCCTGGGTCGATGCCTCCAGGGGGTGCCGGGGTTTGTTGGGGGCTTGCGTTCAGCACTGTGCTACGTCCCGTGTTGCTTTTTGGGGTGTCCTGCTGCTGTCTCTGGAGTCCACGCTGCTTGCCTCCTGTGTGGCTTGTTCCTGGTCTACGGCCTTGCCGCTGGCCCGCCCCGGGTCTGGCTGTTTTTGAATGGGGGGCGTTCCGTGGGTCTGCTCCCTTTGGTACTCTTCTTCTGGATGTGCCCGTGCTCTTGGCGGCTCTGTGGGCGTTCGCTTTTTCAGTTTGTGGCTTGCCTCGGGTTGGCGTGGGTTCCGGTCGCCTCTGTGGTGGCTGGTTCCTTTTTTCTTCGCTGGCTCTAGCTTTGCTTGCTCCTGGGGTTCCCTGCGTTGTTGGGGTTTTCCTGCGTGCTTGCTTCCTCCTTGCTCTCTGCTGCGTGCCGTTCCTCTCTTCTTCGGCGACGGCCTGGGGGGGTTGCATTCTGTTTCCCCCTCTGCTTCGGGATGCCTACCCCGCCTGGTGGTGGGTCGGTGTTCCTGCTCCTCGGGCCGATGCGGGGGTGAGGTCCTGTGGGCTCCCCTAGTTCCGGTTGGCCTGCAGTGCTGTTTTCCCTTTGTGGCCTTGCCTCCGCTGCGGGCTGGCTGTTGTGGCCTCTGCTCCGCTTGGGTGTCCTGGTTCTTCGCTTCCTGGCTTCTGTGTGGTTGGTCGCCTTTGGGGCTCCTGGTTCCTGGTCCTGTTCCTCCCGTCCCTTGGGCTGTGCCTGGTTCCGCTCATGGGTGCTTGCCTGTGTCTTGCCGGGGGCTCTTTGGGGTGGTCTGCCCCCTCTGCCTGCGCTTGGGTGGCTTGTGCTGCCTTGGGTTCGGCTGTTCTGCTTCGGCCCTGCCTGCTCCTGTTCTCGTCTGTTCCCTGCTTGGTGCCTGTTTGTGGTGCATGCCTGGGTCGTCCTGTTGGTGTGGGCTTCCCTTGCTCCCACTTGGGGCTTCTGGTGTTGTCCGGGGGCTTTTCTGTGTGCTTGGCCTGGCTGCTTCTGCGCTGGCTCCCCCTGGGCTGGCCTTTGGCTGTCTGCCCCTCCTGTTTCTGCCGGGGTGCCTGCCTGGGGCCTCCGGGCTGCTACCGGTTCCTGACGTGCCTCCTGTTCTCCGGGTTGGTGTGCTGTCCCCGTGCTCTGCTGTCTGCTCTGTGTTGTGCTTGGTCGGGCCGGGTTGGTCTCTGCCTGGCCTTCTGGGGCTGCTGGGGGCTGTTGGCTTCCGGGTCCGTCTCCTGTTGGGGGTGGTTGCTCCCTGGGTTGTTCTGGTCTCGTCTGGTCCCCTTGGTGGGGGCCTGGCTGGGGTTTTGGCTGGGGCGTGCCGCTCCTGCTTGTTGGGCTCCTTATTGAGCTCTGTTTCCCTGCTGGTGTCCCTTTGGGTCCTGGCGGGGTGTTCTGCGTTGGGGCCGCTTCCTGGTGGTTCCTTCTGGGCCTTCTCCTGCTGTTGGTTCTCTTCCCGGGCTTGTTTTCCCGGTGTTGTTGGCCTGTGTGGGGTTCTGTGGCTGTGGTTCTACCGGCTTCTTGCTCGTTGTGTGTGGCTTCGGGCTGTGCCTTCTGGGTTTTCGGGCTGTGCTGTCCCTTTTTGGCCTGCTCTGGGGGTTTGTTGCCGACCTTTTCCGGGTTCTTTCCTGGTTCTGTGGTCCTGGTTCACTCCTTCCTCCCTTGCTTTCCCGGGCTTTGTTCCCGGTGTGGGTCTGTTTGGTTGCCCCTCCTTCTCTGGTTGGGGTGCTGTTCTGTGGTGCTCAGGCCTCTGCGGGTCCCTCCCTCCTGGCTGCGGGTTGTTTGTGGTTTCCTGCTGCTTGGTCCCCTGCTCTTCTTCTGGGGTTTGCTTGGGCCTGCTGTTCCTCCTGCGTGGTCGGGTTGCTTTGCTCTGGTCCTGGCTTCCAGGTTCCGTTGTGGTTTGTTGGCCTCTTTTTTGCGGTTTGCTTGGCTCCTCTCCGGCGTTGCTGGGTTGGGGCCTTGTGGTTGTGGTCTGGGTGCTGTGCTCCCTGGGCTTTCTTTTTCCCGCTGCTCCTGCCATTGCTGCTTGCCTGGCCTGGGTGTGGGGTTCCTGGGCGGATCTGTGTCTTTTGGGCGCCTTCTTTGTGCGGCCCTCTGTGCCTCGTTGGGCGGCTGCTGGGGTTTCCCAGTTGCTGTGTGCTCCCCTCCTGCCTTGTGTTCCTTCCCTTTGGGGTTGGGGTTTTCTGGGCTTGGGGTCGCTTTCTCTGTTCCCGACCTGGTTGGGTTTTCTTTGTTCCTGGTTTCCGGTCTTGTTGGCCTCTCCTTGTTTGGTGGGCTTTCGGCTGGGTTCTGGGGTTCTTCCCCGTACCTGTCTTTTGGGTCGGGTTCTCGGTCCTGTTCGGCTCCTGGGTGCTTGTTGCTTCCTGGGCCTCCTCGGCGGGGTTTCCTCCTCGGGTCTCTTGGGATCGAGTCCTTTCTTTTTGGGAGTTTGGCCGTGTTTCTGGCCTGTGCTTCTCCTTCCTTTTTGGGCTGGGTGCTTGTGCCTGCGCTCTGTTGGCCGTTTCCTCTTTGGCTTTCTTCCGGGTTGTCTCGTCTTCCTGGTGGGTCTGCCTGGCCCTGTGTGCCTTCCTGCTGGTTTTGGCCTGGGCGGTCTTTTCCGGTGGGTTGTTTTGGCTGGTTTTTGTGTTCTGGTCCGGGTTCCGGTTGCCGGTTGCTCGGGTTGGCGGCCTCCTTTATTTGGAGCCCTGGGTTTTTCTTTCTCTCCGGCCCTTGTCCCTGCTGTCCTGTTCTGGGTTGCGGGCCGGTTGTTTCCTGCGGTCTTCCTTTCCTCCTTCTCGGTGCTCCCTTGGGTGGCTGCTTTTATTGTGGTTTCCTGGGTGTGCTTGTGCGTGCGGAAGGCCGGGTTTTCTGCTTTGGTATTCTCCACTTGTTAAGCATGAAGGTGTCGAGGACGGAGGGACCTGGGGGTAATGTCCTATTACTTACCGGTAATCTTCATTACTCCGGTCCCGTAGTCCTCGACACCTTCATACGCCCCTCCCTCCCTCCCAGGCGGCCGGCCTTCCTGTCTGGGCTTGTTGGTCTGCTGGGTGAGTACTGCTTATGTGCTCCCGGGGGGAGGGGCAGTATTAGTGTCCCAGCATTCCTCTTGTTTTTTTTTTTCTGTCGGGAGATGGTCATCTCCACTTGTTAAGTATGAAGGTGTTGAGGACTACGGGACCCGGAGTAATGAAGATTACCGGTAAGTAATAGGACATTCCATACGATGGGCCATGGTTGATCAATCAGAAATACTTAAAACAGTAATTGTTAATTGTAGTTCAGAGATTGCGATATGCTTGGGTGAAGATACCACACCTGTAACTATCCTTGCCTCTTTTTTAACTATTACAAATACAATAAGGAATTCTCTTATTAGGCAATGTAAAATAACAGATCACAGGGAGGATGGTTTGATTCTAAATGCACCCAAGCCTAAGCACTCTTGGGGGCGTGGTTTGGACGCCGTCCGGGATGGCAGTGTGAGCGTGCTGCTCCGCGCCTGATCCCGATATTCACTCCTGAAAATCCTACCATCGGTGCTCCCAGAGGTGCGGTTTCACCGTGCGAGGTGCTGTAAGAGCGGAGAGAAGAGTCTGGGTGCCAGCGGGACTTCGGACACTGTGCTGAGATCCGGTCCCGGAGTTCGGAGGAGCCGGGCCGAGGACGAAGAAAATGGCGGCACAAAGGAACTGAAGGACTGTCCACAGGCCGAGGCGAGCCCGAACTGAGCCGGGGTATCAGCAACTGCTTGGCAAGACAAACGGAGCGGGGGCTTGACGGGGAGAATCTCCGGCACTGCACTGCAGACGTGCGAAGCCCTCGCAGCCCCAGGGAACGGCGGACGCGGCGCCCATCCCCCCGCTCCCCGACATGGCGGCCGCATGAGAAGCGGACTGCCCCCGAGAGGCGACACCTGCACCCAGTGGCTGCTGGGACCTCTGAGGAAACGGCCGTGATTTATTTTGGACGGGGCCGCGCAGGGAAACGGGTTTGGCCGCCTCCACGAGGGACACCACCGACCGGCAACAGGCTTCCATGCGGCTCCTAGAGCGGACCTGAGTGCCGCAGTTGCCGAGGGTATCGAGAACCGGTCCTGGCCGTGCCCTAAGCCCCAGCGGAGGTTGCAGGGAGCAGGTAATAGACGGTGAATCGCGTGCCACTGGGGAGCTCACAGCATGGTGGCAGAGCCGACTTAGCGCAGAGCTTAGAGCTGCGACATCAGCCTTCAGCGGCGCAACACCCGTGGGCAGCCGGCGCAGCCGGCTCTGGAAGACGCCCGCCTGCTCTATTGGGACCACACTGCTGGTTCACTGCGGCTGGATTGGACGCTCCCTGGGCCTGAGATGGAGGAATGGTGGGCCTGCGCAGCTAACAACCACAAACTGTATGGGGTGGCCCCTTGGTCACGGGCGCTTTGAGGGTGCAGGGGAAAGGAGTAGCATACATAGCTGGTCTTCTGGCTACGGGAGCTGAGCCCCGGTACTGATTACAACTGAGCCCTGCTTGGAGGCGTCGGTGGACGGCATTCCCTTGCCAAGGGGCCTAGGAACTGACGTGGCTCTTGAGGAGGACCCTAGGGCAGCGCCTGAGACGCTCAAGATGGCCGCTACCGGCGGTGAATCAACTGTGAAACAAGGTCGCGACGATGCGACCGCCTTGGCTCAAGATGGCGGAACCCATGCCCCGTCGGATACATCGACACAGGAACAAAGGCTGAACATGCGGCTAGACGGCATACTAGAAGCGATCACCGCGACGAAGGACTCACTGCACCAAGACATAGCGCAGGTCGCAACGGGGCTGGGTCTCTTGAAGGCGGACCATGCCAAGCTTTCAGACAGGGTAAAGGAGAATGAACAACTACTTCAGGAGTTGAAACCGGCGGTGGTGACGGAGGAACATAAACTGACGGACATCCTTGGCCGCCTGGCGACGCTGGAGAGACGTGCGGAAGATGCTGAAAGTCGCAATCGGAGGAATAACGTGAGGGTGGTGGGCCTTCCGGAAAAAATTGAAGGGGGTGACGCTGTGACCTATATGGAGAACTGGTTTAAAACGGTTGTAGCGCCGGAGGGTCTCTCTCCCTTCTTCTCTCTGGAGCGAGCACACAGGGTCCCGGCCCGCCCACCCCTACAGGGCGGGCCACCTAGACCAATGGTGGTGAAACTATTGCACTACAAGGATCGCGACCTACTGATACAGAGAGCGCGTTCACTGGGCCCCTTTCAAGTGGACAATAACAAGGTTACGGTCTTCCCAGATTACACTCAGGAAGTCCAGAAACACAGAGCGTCCTTCTTATCCGTGAAAAGAGAACTGAGGGACGAAGGGATTCAGTACTCCCTGCTCTTCCCAGCCAAATTGAGAGTGATCCTAGTGTTAAAACCTGATTCGGGTCGGGGACAATCGATATTTGCCCGGCGGTATTGCCTCTGTGACCCTCTAGTTATTTAATCAATGAAGAGGCAGGCGCTGGAGACTGGAAAGCAGGAAACAAGGTTTTTATT
Source organism: Lissotriton helveticus (assembly GCF_964261635.1). Taxonomy (NCBI): domain Eukaryota; kingdom Metazoa; phylum Chordata; class Amphibia; order Caudata; family Salamandridae; genus Lissotriton; species Lissotriton helveticus. The sequence continues at coordinate 1,786,439,887 of NC_136067.1, forward strand.
TTCTCCGGAGGAGAACACAACGAAACGGACAGAAGGTATCGTTCTGAGGTGCTCTAGATACATTTCTGAGGCCTGGCCTCTTATACACTGTTTTACGACTTTATTGTAGATTACACATTCATGTTAAAGCTTTGATGTATGGAAAAGATATTCCCGGAAATCCCCTTTGGGCCCGTTCCCACACACATTTACAGTTGAAGTCCCCACCCTAGTCACAACAGGTGATGAGTATCACGCAGCTGGATATTCCGCCGATTCACGGAATGTGGGGGGTTCGATCGGATCTCATGGAGTGGGGGCTTTGATCAACCCGGGGATCCTTTGATGGGGGAAGCTTTCTATTGTACGGGGAGGGGCAAGGAATGGTATCGGCAGAGCTGGGTGTCGGCCTGGGAACGGGGAAGACAAAACGGGCACACAGGGAAAAAGGGGGTTTGCATCTAAGGGCCGGAGATCATGAAAGGGAAGCAGGGAGGTGTCGCGCTGGGAACAGGATGAGGGCCTGGGGCAGAGCAGCGCCGAAGAGGGGTTTATGACTCAAGGCAGGTGCAAGCAGGGGGTGGTCAGCGTGCAGGCTTAGTGAAGGCGAAGGGCTATGTCAGGGGCCAGCAGCATGCAAAAGGGTTCGCTCTGATCGGGGCATCTTAAAAAATGGCGGGCGCGCACGACAAAAGTGTGGCATCAGGGGAAGAGGCAAGATGGCGCAGATAATGTTCACCAAAACGTACTAATTTTCAACAGTCCTCCCTTTAACATATTCAAGACATCTTGCTGGTTCATTTTCTACTCGGTTCTATTGTGGTGGGCATGAGAAAGAAAACGGTAGGAACCCTAGAGGAAAAGAGTTGTAAACAATACATTTTAACGTTTCTAGTTTTTAGGAGGTGGGCCTATTTGATAAACTTTGATCAATTTGTTTAGCAGGAAAGTCATAGGAATGCAATACAAAAACGATTCTGTAGCGAGAGCAGCAAGCATATTTCATACTGGCAGGTTATTACATATATATCAGGTTCGGATTGGAGCATGATCAATACGATGGCGGCTGGGAGAGAAATGAGGTCTAGCAGAAACGGCGATTGGAGATGTCAAATGTTCGAAGTTTAACGAGTTCTCATCATTCTTTGTTGCCTTTCGTTGGCGCTGTTGAGCACCGGCGGTGGAGCTATAAGTCCAGCTCTGTTCTAAGTTCTGCGTTGCAGGGCACGACCCTTTCCTCGCGTTTCTGGTCGAAAAGGTCCTTTTCGCCCTGTGTCCTTTGAGGTGTTTGTCAGAAAGTTCAGATGGAAGAAGAGCGTACAAAACAGTCCATAGGGTAGGTCAGAGGAAAAGGGGGATGGAGCAAGGCCAAATTAGGAACAAAACTAGGGAAACGAGAGACTTCAAATAGGCGGGCGTGTGACCGAATTCAGAGAGCGGGGACTTGTCGACAGACACTGGACATCGAGCAGGGGCATCAGGTCGACCCTTTCTTCTCATGTTGTCGAAAACAGTGCCTCGTCCTGCAGCTCTTTTCTGTCGTGGTCTCGCCTTGGCTAATGTCGCAGGTGTTCCTTAGTCTGTAGTCAGGCCTCGTGCTCCCACATCCGGTCCTTCTCTCCTCCAACAGCAGTACCCTTAAACAAGTTTGAAAAGACAGTCTTTAGAGAATTTGCAGATGAAGATAATCAAAAAGTCTATTTCTCTCCCAGCTCCAGGCAAAGAATGAAAAATGCCCGTTATATTAGTGTTCACAACTGGCATATGAATGACCGGTGACGGGCCTGTTGGATTTACTATGACTTTCCTTTACAATTATTTATTACAGTCACGACAGTTCATCTGATGGTGACCCACCTCCGTGAGACGAACCTGGCAAAGATATGCCGTTCTCTAGAGTTTTACATTTACAAAGGGTACTGTGAGTCGTCAACATGGTACTACACAGGTATTTTGCTGAGAGACGAACATGACTAAACATTTCCTTTCTATCGATGCATCCTGCCTTTCAACTACTACGGGGTTCATTTCGATGATTTCTTTACCTTGGACTAGTCTGTTAACCTTGTAAAACATCACTCTGGATCCTACGTAACCTTTTACAGCCCGATTACTTAATTAGGAAGGACAGGGGTTTTATGGGGAACAACCAGGGACATAGGAAACTTGTGGTAAGGGCATAAATCGACCCATCTCTCACAACCGGAAATGAGGGGTAGTTTCATAATTCCAGTTTTTGGGCGGCTGATACAGGGGAGGTAACAGGGGTGATCATTTTTCCGGTTTGGGTATTGCGACAATTCGGGGAGGGGAGGGTCGCGTATTCTGAGGTCCTTGTTTTATACCATAGGAGCCGTTGACAGGTAGTTCCCTTATTTCGGGTCAGATTAGGGAACCTCTGTCGTCTTACCTGTCCTTTCCCTTACGGCCCAACCTCGGTTCATTGACTTCTAGCGGAAAAGGAGAGGTAATGACGCGGCTTCAGGGTGATTGTATTAAAGACAAGTTTTTGTGCAAATACTGACGGTATTTGAAGCCAATTAGGTGGTGTGCTAGGGGTGGCAGTCTGCCAATTTCGGGGCTAATCACTCGGAAGAGTGGGAGTGCAAAAATAGAGGGAGAGAGAGAGAGAGAGAGAGAGAGAGAGAGAGAGAGAGAGAGAGAGAGAGAGAGAGAGAGAGAGAGAGAGAGAGAGAGAGAGAGAGAGAGAGAGTGCAACGGCAGGCTAAATAGTACACGTGCAACAGAGAGGGTGGCGGTGTATTCAAGAAAGGCTATTTAGTGCATTACACAGTAAAGGGCATTCACGGGTCTGCGTTAGAATCTTGTAATCATGCAGTTTGAGCATTAGACAGGGTAGAGGGGACGTGCCTTGAGAAAAAGGAAAGAAGAAAGGAGGTACCATTTTGTCGCACTTCTCGCATTCTCGGTCCTTCGACCAGTTGGGTCGACGCCTCAGTCACACTCACACATTCCCTCATAGTTTCGCATCATACGTGACATGGGTTCATTCGTCCGGTCTGGTTTAAGGGTGATCACTTTTTATCAGGTTGCGCTAATTTTTCGGGTTTGTTCGATACGTGAGTAGTTTGCAGGCGCGCTTAGACACCACCTTGCGGCGCTAGTCAGCTTCGTGTATTAGACATGGCAAGGCTTCAGATCTTCGCCACACCTCGGCTGTAATCTCTGATGTAACCTGCAGAGGGAGGGAAAAAAGGGGGGTGGGGGAGACAGCATTCGCACATATTCAAATACATGGATTCATAAGTCCTTTACTTACCTCTTACTCGTCTTTCCTCCTCGGGGCAGGGTCCCCGGGGATATGGTTTCTGGAGTCGAGGGGGGGGTAGTGTGTCCATATAGGTCGTGTGCGGGGAAACGTAAAAAGGAAACCAGAGGTGCTTAGTGCGAGGTATCTAGTCAAAGGATGTATCTCACTATCGGGATCCTTAAAACCTCGTTCAACGCTGTGGCGTTCTAAGGTTCTTCGGTTCTTGGGTCAGCTCCGTTCCCTGATACTTTGGAACGTTGTACTTTATAACATTTACATTATTTCATTTCACCCTCCTTTTACATTCCCTTATTTACACCGTTCGTTTTACCCATCCTTGGAAGTCAAGGTCTTCCTCTACGCGAGAGCTCATGGGTCAGTCGCGTACGTTGAAGGCGGAGTGTCGTGTTGTCGATCCGATCCGTCCTCCAGGGCTGGGCAACCATCTTCTTTTAACCTTAAAGAGAGAGCAGAGTAGGGTGCACAGAAAAGAACTTTCCCACCGATCCCACATTTTTTAAAAATAACGCATGCAATACCCGTCCATAGTTTCAAAAACTTTATTTTGCAAAATCATGTCAGCATGAGGATTATGAGGGTGCGGTCGTATTTGGCCGGTCGTGGCAATGGCTAAAGTGCGTACAGTGGGGGGTGTCGTTTGCAGCAATAAAAACATCGGAAAGTTTTACTCATTCATTTGTAAGAGACTAAAACGTCTATTAATTGGCTGGGGGTTCGGGGGCATTTATTTTCATAATTTAGAAGCATAATCATAATAGTGGTAATCAGATTTCCTATATGCATACCGTACGTGTGCGTCGTAAATGAGGTTTACATCAGTTATAAAAATATAATACATTGTACATTTGTAATCAACATTTGTAACGGGGATCCTTTCATACTGTTCGTCGAGTGAGTTCTCCTTGTCTTTTCTAGCCAAGTGTACAAAGGATCATATAAAATCTCGGAACATCAAGTTTATATTAGTGCGAAGGAACACCACGAGGTGTTCGTAAGTTCCGATTGATACCAGCGCCATTTTGGGCGGGGCCGGCTCAGTCCGGAAGCAGCATCAGGGGGAAATGTTTCCCATTACTGGCAGTTTGGACCAGAGTCCTTTTCGGCAGTTCTAGAATTCATGCTAACAGAAGGAGTGGCAATGTCATGTTTGTTTCGTTGGCGATCAAGGCAGCCGTCCCTTACCGGAAGCCTGCAGAGGCCGAAGGTTCCGCCGGGGACCTTTGTAGGATCTTCAAGGCTGCGGAGATGCTGTCGGAGATGGGGGCTCGTGCTCCAGGGGGCAAATGTTCGAGTTATATTGCTGGTCAAAGTTACTCTAGTGGCCGGGGCCCGCCTTCCAGCGGACCCAGACGCCATTTTGAGGCCCTACAGGGGCCACTCTCGTCGAGTTTGCAAGAGTGGGAGAGATCCTTCGGAGTGAAAGGAAGAGGTCCCTGTTGTGTGAAAGCGGGACGTTCAGCTGGGGTGCAGCTGTGATGCCCCCACCTGGGGGGGGCGAGGGAGACTCGTCCGCATCGTCTCCTTCTCCCGGTGCACTCCATGCCGATCCTTTTCATCGCCCCGCATGAAGGTCTCTCCACATCCGGTGTTCCCCAAGTCCTGGGCTCAGTGCTGTGGGAGTATGGCCACCTGTGGCGCGCATTCGGCGCGGCACGAGTATCAGTGCAGTCATTGCAGGTTCGGTGTTCCGAAAATATGGCCACCATTGCACGTTCGGTGCTGCGCAAGTACTGGGGTGCCACCATGGTGTGTTCGGTGCTGTGGAAGTATTGGCACCATCGCCTGACTGGGGGTGTTCGGCGTCGGGCCGGGGGCTGGGGGACCTCCTATCGGTGGAGGTGGGAGAGGCTCGTCCGCGTCGCCTCTCCCTCCCAGCCCAACTTGGACAAATTGTGGTGGAGGTACGTGCAGGACATCCCGCCGTCCAGAGCTGCTGCGGCTGTTACGGAAGAGAAAAGGAAAAAAGGTGCCTCGTTCTCCTCTGGACATGTGGCGGGACTACTTAAGTCTATCCAGGCCCGTTGCGGCTGGCTGAGGAGACATGTGGCGGGACTACCTACAACTGCCCCGGCTGCTGGCTCCTGCCTCTCCTCCGGCTCCCCCATACGTTAAGATTTCCTGACCAAGAGTTGGCGGCCGGGCCCGCCTTATATGGGTTGCCGTTGGTTGGGCGTAGCCGTAACCCTGCCCTACTTTGGAAGGTTCCAGAATGGGGGGGGGGCGAATGTTCTGTTTGACTTTCATTTTCTACAGTTTACCGTTATTATTCCTTGTTTGTTGTGCTAAATTAAAAGTTCTAGTTCATTAATGGTCTACGGATTTTGTTTTACCATTTCTTTCTTTCCAGGTTGCTTTTATGCTAAGTTTCTGCTAACAGAGGTTGAGTAACACGGAAACACGTGTAGAGGGATGACGCAGATTTGTACATTACATACACACAAACTCAGACGGGGGACAGTACAAGTACGACATACAAAGACCCAAGACGAATATAAAACAGTTATTGGTCATAATTATCTCTTTCCGTCTGTGAATTTGAAACGAGGCTGGGTTCCCGTCTTGACGTTGCCCGACCTAGGAAAACTTGAGCATGCCGCTGAAATTGTCCTGGCGAAATCTGTGCCATCGGGCATAATCAAACCTGGTGGTTCTGTCTGGTCTGTCTATGTAAGTCGGGTTCTTCTTTGTCTCGTGCTTTTTCTCGTACTGCCGGCCTGTCGTTCCTGTCGGCCCTTTGCCTTTACTCACGCTCAGTAGAGTCGGGCATTGGGCTTTCCAGTGTCCGACATACCTACAAAAAGCGCATTGGTCTGGCCCTAAGTCTGGTCGTCTTTTGCATAGTGTCGGGGGATAAGTCGTGGGTAGCGATGTCCTGGGGTTGTCCTGTCGGTATATTTCTCTACTTGGTTTGTCCTCGTCTTTTCTCTGTCGTTGCATAGCCTCTCTGCGCCACATACCGAGACTGTCGAGCATAATTGGCGTTGTCTTATTATTTCGAAGGGCTATTTCTAACGTTTCTATTTTATCAAGGTCAAAGGATCCTGCCAGTGGCCACTGTTTGTCTTGACTCTCTTCGGTATACCTGTGCCACAATTTATTATAGGCTATGGTGACTAATCCATAGTTTATGAACATGTCCTTATTAGGGGTGCCTTCTAGTGGAGCTATATGGTCCACCTCTAATACACGGTCCGGGCTAAACAGGCTATTAATCAGTGGGGAGAAGACAGACATGACGGCTCGTAACGAGGGACTAAAAAGTCAGCACTGCCTATCTTATCACTAGGTGCAAAGACTGGACAGAATATTTCTATTCAACGTTGTTTGCAGGCAGTGAATACCTCATGGATCAAAAATAACAAAAAGACCAATAAATAACAATGGGGAGAATGAGTAGGTCCGCAAAGATCTGCGTTACCTACCCTTTTCACTATCTGCAAAAAGGGTGGTCTCTTCCCTGTTTGCAGACAGGGAATCTCCAGGAGACAATAGTTTTGCGAACAACAGTTCAGTTTCAAGTAATTATTGAGTGGAGGAGAAAAATAAGCACGGCTTCTGCCCTACCTATCCTCCACTGCTTGCAAAGAGAGAGCCCGTTGTTTCTCCGTTTGTAGACAGTGAATCTCCAAATAAATAAAGAGCAATACTAGTATTTGTAAACAATCAAACAATCAAGCAATTATTTCGTAACTTGTCGTGATTACACGACCTTACCCGGACCATGTGGACAGTTTCTTGTCTTCCGAATCCAGCGCCCGATCGTCCTCTTTTTCTCGTATTTCTCACGGCACTCCTGATGGTCCCCAGTCAGGACCGTAGATCACTCGAGAGAGGTCTGTTCGGAACTAGTGAAGTTCGGATGATCGGCTGCCAGACGAGGGTCTATTGGGCAAGAGCTCTCCCGATCGTTGCAGTCGTTCACTCTGTCGTCGGGACCTCTCCCACTGGATCCACGAGTCGCTGATGGGCCCCACGCTTGGGACGCCAATTGTTAAAACCTGATTCGGGTCGGGGACAATCGATATTTGCCCGGCGGTATTGCCTCTGTGACCCTCTAGTTATTTAATCAATGAAGAGGCAGGCGCTGGAGACTGGAAAGCAGGAAACAAGGTTTTTATTTTCTCCGGAGGAGAACACAACGAAACGGACAGAAGGTATCGTTCTGAGGTGCTCTAGATACATTTCTGAGGCCTGGCCTCTTATACACTGTTTTACGACTTTATTGTAGATTACACATTCATGTTAAAGCTTTGATGTATGGAAAAGATATTCCCGGAAATCCCCTTTGGGCCCGTTCCCACACACATTTACAGTTGAAGTCCCCACCCTAGTCACAACAGGTGATGAGTATCACGCAGCTGGATATTCCGCCGATTCACGGAATGTGGGGGGTTCGATCGGATCTCATGGAGTGGGGGCTTTGATCAACCCGGGGATCCTTTGATGGGGGAAGCTTTCTATTGTACGGGGAGGGGCAAGGAATGGTATCGGCAGAGCTGGGTGTCGGCCTGGGAACGGGGAAGACAAAACGGGCACACAGGGAAAAAGGGGGTTTGCATCTAAGGGCCGGAGATCATGAAAGGGAAGCAGGGAGGTGTCGCGCTGGGAACAGGATGAGGGCCTGGGGCAGAGCAGCGCCGAAGAGGGGTTTATGACTCAAGGCAGGTGCAAGCAGGGGGTGGTCAGCGTGCAGGCTTAGTGAAGGCGAAGGGCTATGTCAGGGGCCAGCAGCATGCAAAAGGGTTCGCTCTGATCGGGGCATCTTAAAAAATGGCGGGCGCGCACGACAAAAGTGTGGCATCAGGGGAAGAGGCAAGATGGCGCAGATAATGTTCACCAAAACGTACTAATTTTCAACACTAGATGAGATGACCCACTTCTTCCAGACCCCGGATGAGGCATGGTCATGGCTTGAATTGTACCGTGCTGGAACGGATCGCGCAAACAAAAGCGGGAGAGAAAGGCAAAAACCGGTCCAGATAAGGAAATCGCAGCGCATCCGCAAACGGAATAAACTCAAAAGAGCGATGCGGGATCTCCAGATGGCGGAAGACAGGAAAGGTGCATTGGCTGCAACAGCGATCATTACGGGATCGCAGCAAGAAAAGACATCAGGTGGGTCGGACTCTGGCGAAGAAGGGGGGAAATCTGGGGGAGACGAGTCGGAAGATGGGAGCGCGAAGGGACCAGCGGTCACCCCACAGACTTCGGATGGCCTGTTTAATGAATGACGTTTCAGAGCACTGAACAAGTCCGATACTCCTGTTGGGACAGACTCTCCGGATATTTAATGGGCTATCAGGTATGGAGCTGTGAATGCAGTATGGGATCGAGGGCGCGGGGTGGGGGCTCTGCCTGCCCTGGATTGGCGCTCACTCACCCCCTTGTTGCCCTTAAGGCCTTCTGTGGTGGCGACCACAGATTAGAGTGATGTGTGCTGTGTTAAAGGTTTGGAACGGGGCTGAAGCTGGGTTATTAGGCCCTGTCCTGGGGAGAGGGGTTTGGGGAGTTTTTCGAGGGGTTTTGAAGGGGGGGAACAACTGCAGCGATGTGGGGAACGACTGTTTATTACTGATACTGTGTAGAGACGACTATTATGGGGACGTTACATGATTTGAAATGCATTACATGGAATGTCCGTGGCCTTCGAACGATGGTGAGACGTCATAAGGTGCATGCCTATTTGGTGAGGCGTGGCGTTCAGATAGCAATGTTGCAGGAGACTCATTTGACCAAAGAGGAATGCACTGCACTACAGAGGAGGTGGCGTGGTCAGGTGTTTGGCACTACATACTCAGCATTTGCCAGAGGGGTGCTGATATGGATAAGGGCGGGGACACCGTTCCAGGTCACGAACCAGCGGGTAGACCCTGAGGGTAGATACGTGGTGGTAGAGGGGAGGCTACACGGTAGAGAGGTGGTCCTATGTAGTGTATACGCCCCAATGCTGATCAGGCCCACTTTTTTGATAATTTAACGAGCTCGCTGGCCTGCTTTCTGGCGGGCCCCGTCCTCTTGGGAGGTGACTTTAATTCGATCACTGATGTGCTAATGGATAGATCGCACCCGCCATTGGCCGATTCCCCAGTACGCAGGCTAGCCGCTTACAGGAAGGACTGGCAGGAGAGGTGGGGACTGATAGATGTATGGAGGAAGCAGCATCCTAAGATTAGGGACTATTCCTTCTTTTCAGCATTGCACGCATTACACGTCAGATTAGACTCGGTACTATGTAGTGGCCCCTTAGCGGCAGTGATAACTCACACGGAATATCTGACCAGGACCATCTCAGATTATAATCCCTTATTGGTGTTAATGCAGTGGCAGCGGGTGAGGTCAGTGGTTCCAACATGGAGGCTGCGGCCTGACACACTAGAGGATCCGGTGTTTAGTGAAACGGTCCAACAGGGCATTGAACGCTATTTTGAGATGAACGAGGGATCAGCCACCACAAGATCGTTGGAATGGGATGCAATGAAAGTGGTGGTGAGAGGCGTGTGCATGGGCAGGTTCTCGAATGTACGGACGACAGTCTTGAATGATTTGGCGAAGGCGGAAGAGGTGTTGAGGGGATTAGAACAGCGTAGGCCTGAACGACCGGACTTACAGGAGCAGTTGCTTGAGGCTAAGGAGGTGGTGGCGACTGAAACGGAACGGCTGAAGTGCTATGATTATAAGCTGTACACCATTAAGATACACGCGGAAAGAGATAAAGTAGGTACGCTCCTTGCCAAGCTCGCCAACCCGGAGCCTAGAGGGTGCCCGATCATGAGTATAAGAACGGGGAAGGGGGATGTAGTTTACTCGCAATTGGCAGTTCTGGCGCGCTTTCAGTCTTATTACACAGGTTTATATGCATGCCAACTAGAGGTGGAAATCTCTGAGATAGGTGAATACTTGGAATTGGTCCCACTACCAGCGCTAGATGGCGAGGATGCGAACGACCCAGGGGGGCCCATAACAATGTCAGAGATTAGGGTAGCCATTAAACAGATGGCCAGAAATAAAACATCGGGGGTGGATGGATTGCCGATTGAATTCTATGCCAAATTTGTCGATATATTAGCACCCAAACTATTGCTGGTATATTCGGAAGCCGTGAAGGTGGGACACTTGCCCGAATCAATGAGGGAAGCGCTGGTAGTGCCGCTGCTGAAACCAGGCAGAGAGGCATTGGATGTGACGTCTTATCGGCCCTTGTCTATGCTGACGGTGGATTATAAGATCTTGAGTCGTATCCTGGCCACCAGATTACTGCCGCACATGACCAAACTGGTACACAGGGACCAAGCAGGGTTTATCCCTACCAGGAATACTTCAATGAATATACGCCGACTGATCCGGATATTAGACAGTGCCAGGTCCTCACCTTATGCCCCCGCTGTATTATCAGTTGATATCGAAAAGGCTTTCGATAGCCTCGAGTGGGGGTACCTAGATGAGGTGTTGGTGAAATTCGGCGTAGGAGAAGGATTTAGGAGGTGGACAAGGGTTCTCTATTCGTCTGCGACGGCAAGGGTACGACTGGGGTCGGTTATATCTTCGGCTTACCCTGTGCGTAGGGGGACGAGGCAGGGCGGCTCGCTCTCCCCCTTGTTGTTCGCACTAGCGATAGAACCGCTGGCGGCACGGGCAAGGTCAGGTGCAATATATCAAGGGATCGCGCAGGGAGCAGAGTCGCATTATATATCATTGTATGCAGATGATCTGTTACTATACCTAGCGGACACCGAACGAGCCCTGGAGGGAGCAGTGGCCATGCTATCTAGATTTGGTCAGTTGTCAGGCCTTAAGGTGAATTGGACTAAAACCTGTGTGTTTCCACTACGGACGGGCACACCGTGCCCCCACCTCACGATGGAGGTGGTATGGGAGCCCTCCTGCTTCACTTACCTAGGTGTACGCATCTACCATGAGGCCACGAACCTGTTGGAGGGTAACATAGGACGTTGCGTGCGCGCGCTGAGGGGTTGCATGGCTTTTTGGGCCTCCCTCCCCCTGTCGGTGTTGGGCCGAGTGGCGTTATTGAAGATGGTAGCACTTCCGCGGTTGCTTTACTATTTCCGGACACTGCTGATATGGATCCCACAGCGGATCTTTAAAGAACTGAAGGTGTTGGTAACTGGCTTCCTCTGGGGGCACGGACGCCGCAGGGTGGCGTTGGGTACCCTGACTAGGCCCAGGCTCGAAGGGGGGTTAGCAGTCCCCGATTTTGAATTATACTACCTGGCAGCACAACTGCACATATTAACGCAACACGTTGCCAGAGAATTCAGGGGACCTGACCACGAACAAGGGATTGGTATCCAGCGGCATGTCTTGTCCTACATGGTCATGCAACAGACACTAGTTCTGAGGGACCTCACAATGGAGGAAAGGACACTCAGATTATGTTGGCACAGGAGTCTGAAGAGAGCGAAAAGGACCCGGCCATATGCACCGGAGATACCACTGGGGATGCTGACCGCGCTGCCGCATGGGGGCGATTGGTCCCCGTTGTTAGAATGGGAGGAGTTGGGCTTGCAGATGGTGGGGGACTTGTACATAGATGGGGTATTGGTCCCCTTTCAGAAGTTGCAGGAACAGTTTGGCCTACCGGACGGGAATTTCCTACTGCACGCAGCAGTGATTGCGGCGATGCAGAGACACTGGAAGGGAGGGCTAGCTGAGCCGGATACGACCATGGCATGCCAATACGTGGTGATGGCTGCGGGCACTACCAAAGCGATAACTTGCCTCCACACTAGAATGTTAAATGAGGGACTGGAACCGCTGCTAGCTCTGAAGACGAGATGGGAGGACAGCATAGGTAAGCCCATACCAGACACAGTCTGGGGCCATGTTCTGGAACGAACATGGAAGGGCACGAGGAACGCGAGATTCCAGCAGGTCCATTTCTTCATCATCCTTAGAGCCTACTTGACCCCGGAGAGGATCAAGCGGTACTTTCGGGTGCATGACGCAACGTGCCCGAGGTGCTTGGCGCCTGAGGTTGACCTGGATCACCTGTTGTGGGGGTGTCCGAGGCTAGGGACATACTGGCCTGAAGTGGGGGAACTCCTGAATGTGGTTACGGATAGGGAAGTGGACTTTGACATGGCGGCATGTCTACTGCTTTGGTTCCCTCACACGAAGAGGACGAAAATCACGAGCAAATTTATTGATCTGGGACTCGTGTTGGCTCAGAGAGAGATCACCTGGCACTGGAAATCTAAAGAAGGCCCGTCAGTGAGGAGGTGGATGAATGAGCTGCTGAAATGGCCCGGATGCGAAAGTGTTCTCAGAATGCGACAGGCTACCAGGACTGATAACGAGAAAAGTTTAGAAATGGCGAGAGCATGGGAAACGATAGTTCAAGCATTGCGTGACTACATGATAGAGAATGACGATGTGGCGCGTTGAATGAATAGGACTCCGTGAGGATTAAACGACCGTAAGCGACTCCCGATAGGTGACGTGATCGATTATCAGTGCAGATTGCGTATGCCCACATCAGCAGCAGTTGAGAGGGTGGTTTGAAAGGGGTAGTTAGGCACTGCGACACAGTTCAGAAGGGTGCCAGCAGATGGCACATAGGGCTGGATTACAGTAGTGAGGCTCCCGAGGGACAAAGACAGGTATCCGGGAAGGGATAATAGTGGGACCCTGGAGAAGGTCTCTAGAAAGACATTGGCAGAACTGCATGGAAGCGGGTGTCCAATACTGACGCGGTCCCCGCAAGACGTCTATATAAGCTTGATAGTGCAGGGGGGGTGGGATTTTAGGGGGGTAAAACCAGATACTGAATGGTGAGGTTAACCGAACGCCCATGTGAGGTGAGCACTGTGACATCTTCTTGCTAAGATGACTTGGCGCGCCGCCAGGCCTCCGGGATGTGGGCTAAATGGCTGTGTACGACTTTCGGGTCTTTTATATGCTTTGTGATGTCATAAGTGCACTGGTTGGCCTGTTTTGAGGGCTTGTTTCTAATTCTGCAATAAAAACAACTTTATAAAAAAAAAAAAAAATCCTAAGCACTCTTAAAGAAAGAACTTCATAAAAATCCAAGAAGTATCACTGAGGTGAGGAGACGTAGGAATTTATATAAACTAGCAATGAGAGACAGGAAGAACACGTTAAAACTAGAGGCCTGGGAAGCTCTGCATGTAGCATCTGTAAATGATGATAGTGCAGGCTTTTGGAAGGTCATTAGAACTCCTTTCCTAGCGGAAGAGACTGGCCCTAAAATAGAGATAGCCATTCCAGAAGCGGATTGGATTAGGCACTTTGCTCAGGTTTACGAGGGAGATGAATTATCACTTGCCCTTTGTCCCACTGTTGTCTATTCTAATTCAAGGAATTTGGCGTCTGCCTTGGAGGAAGTTGAAAGGGCCCTCCATGCTAGCCAGGGTGGTAAGGCACCTGGCCCGGATGGTGTCCCCATAGACATATTCAAGGCAAGCATTTCTCTGTGGGGGCCTCTTTTGGTCCAGGTGCTTATTGCAAGCTGTAATACTGGATTTTTATCCACCTGAGTGGAGTCCATAATTGTGCCTATCTTCAAAAAAGGGGATAGACACGATCCGGGATGTTATAGACCTATCTTTCTGCTCGATTCTTTCACAAAGATAGCTGGGCGGATAATATTGGAGCGTCTCCTGGATTCGGCTGATGAAAACTCCATTTTATCTGATTTACAATATGGATTCCGGGCGGGCCTAGGAACGGTAGAGCAAGGCTTAAATCTTTTAATGCTGGTGGGAAAGTACACAAGGGCTAAGAAAGGAAATCTGTTCCTAGCTTTTGTGGACCACTCGGCCGCATTTGACTGCGTGGTCCACTCTAAACTATGGAGCTTGCTAGGACACTTAGGGGTTGATGTAAATATTATTTATTTTCTTAAACGTTTTTATAGCGATGCGTCAGCTCGCGTTCGCTATGGCCTGAAGGGTGAACGCACGGCTGCAATCCCGATTAGGAGTGGAGTCAGGCAGGGATGTGTCCTGGCTCCATTCCTTTTTAATCTGTATATAAATGGTTAGGAGGTGGCCTTGTGCAAAGATAGCTTAGATTCCCCGTATGTATCTGGCCGCCCAATTCCGGCCCTTTTGTACGCAGACGATGCTGTGCTAATGTCTCGTGCCCAAGTGGGTCTTCAGCGCGTGGTGTATAGTTTCACACTCTTCATGAAAGATCTTGGATTAAGGGTGAACTCTTCCAAAACATTCATTATGCGCTGTGGCAAGGGTTTTAAGATTAATAGGGCTGTTTTTATTGCAGGACAGAAGCTTGAGGCAACCAAGCAATTTTCTTATTTAGGCATATTATTTGCACAGAATGAGTCCTGGGCACAAGCTGTAGCAGCGAAGAAACTGGCGATGGCACGTTCTACTTCTGCCCTTATCACTTTTGCCAAAAAATTGGGTAAAAGACCTCCCGCCGAGTTAATTAAAATCTATAAGGCAAAATGTGTATCTGCTGCTACTTATGGGAGTGGGGTATGGGGCTTTGCCGACTCTACACCCATTCAGGTAGTTGAAAACTCTTTCTTAAAATATATTGTAGCTGTTCCAAACAGTACGTCAGGGTATATCTGCCATGCAGAATTAGGCCTTCCATTCATATCTGACTTAATTAAGCTTGAGGCTGTGCTACTATGGCACAGGCTGTGGACAAAAGAGGAAACAAAGCTGAATAGGGACATTCTGTCGGATATTTTGAAATTGGAAGGAGTAATGAGGATCCCCTGGCTGAGATATGTGTTTAAGTTTTGTAAGGTTCTCGGTAACCAGAGCATTTCTCAAATCCTCTTGAAAGAGGGCCTGACTCTGTTGGACACTTTAAGAATGTCAACAGAGATTTTAAAACCAACTGTCCTGCAACATCAATTGTTATTAACCACTTTTAATATTCAACCCTATTTGACTTTTGTTCCCGGCATTTATGACAGATTTTTATTAACCCGTTTTAGGCTGGGGATCTTTCATAGATTGGTTAGTTTTCCAGCCCTTAATGACTGGTCGCGAGATCTCCAGCCTTGTCCTTGTGATGATGTCTCTCCCCAAACCACCATACATGTTATTTTATTTTGTAAATTTTATGCTATTGTTAGGCGCAGGATTTTGGTGCCTTTTTGAAACAGATGGGACTGCGCCAATGTCCTCTAGCCTTGCTTTGTTTGCAATATTTGCATAATGAAAGAGGCATTGCAATAATCACAGTTCTTTTGAAAAAAGTGGTATACTGGAGAAAAACCATGGTCATGTAGTTGCACTTTATGTATAGTGATGATGAACTGAGTGGAAACCAGCTAATAATGAATTGTTGTACAAGTTTTGCATATGTTTCTTTTTATAACATGGTGATTTTATAATATGTAATGAAATGTGGTAAATTTTAATTGTATGCTTTTATGATTGATATTTAACAATCGAATAAAGCTATTTTTGATTTGATTTGATTTTGACTAAACAGTTACTATTGGAGCAGGATCAAGGATTATTTATATATTTCTAGGTCGAATCTGAGGTAGCATGGTGTGCAATAAAAAGAGGAGTTGATATGCTACCCCGAGAGTTTGCTAGTGGTTATACCATTTGCATTCTTCCTACCACCACCTTTTGCATGTCTGGTAATGCTTGCTTGGACCATCATGAGAGTAGTAAGATACTTCTCTTTCAGAAGATATGGCATTTAAGCAAATGCAGATGGAAAAAAATGAGTGGTACAATGTCAAATTTGTTCCCTTTTTTCAAAATGTTCTGTGCAGGAGAACCCCAAACTCCCCATGGGAATTCACGCTCACCCACTCGGTGAAATTCACGTCCCATCACTAACAAAGATCACCAGCTGCCACTGCTCATCAGGTTCGCCATTTGGTGGCAGCCAAATCTACTGGACTGTGCCTATGTTTTCTTGCATTTGTCACCTCCTGATTTTGACATGCATTTTAAGAAAGTACAGAGAATATGTTTTAGTGATAGCACAGGGTACTATACCATCGAAAAAAACAGCACGACTTGACATTTCTGTGACCTACAGAAGGCTTGCTGTGCACTACACCTCTTCTTTGTGACTGCTGACATCCATAAGCAAACCCTAAGGGAGTTTTTTTCGTCTTTTACAGTGAGAATTTCTGTGTGTCACTTTGAATGCGAATGCAAAGTGACAGAAAAATAACTCCAAATTGCAGTAAAATGAAAGGTATTCCAAAAGGCATAAGCAAACAACATGCACTTTAAAATATTTTTTCTTATTTGGCAGTACGTTAAAGGCTATGTAGTTTAGGTTTGCATAAAAAGAGTGGCAAGGTGCTATTTGTTTAAAAGAAAGTGAATTAATTCAGGGCCTGTGAGCTCGGTACTTTTTTTTGACTGACTACAGACCGTTCATTGCAGCTTTTTAGACTTTTGACTAACAAAATAGCACTACCAATTCTCCAGATTTTCACTGACTGAAATAAAAATTATATCCTATGTCGTTTATTTAATAGAACTAAAAAAATTAATACAAAGCTATAATTGTTCAGCATGGCTTTGCTTATTGCCATACAGGTCACAGGTTAAACTATGTTGTGGAATCAACCCATATTATTTATCGGTTGCTCTAACCGTCAAGATGTTTCAGCGCCATTATTTATTGATGTTTCCATAGCAACAGTCCTTAAGAACGGAATTAAACACGCACTACACTTATACAGAAAAAAGGTTAATGGTAATTTGTTGGATTTAACAGTAATCGTTGCATTTCTATTACATTAAGGACTTTGTTGATGCAGGTTTAGAAATACGCTGCACTTGTTATGCAATGGTTTGTAAAATTGATGCGTTTATCAGAACGTACGGCCCTGCCATCAATGTTACAATAGATTGATCACTTCGTTATCAGTACAGAGCACCATCAAAGTCTGCCTGCTACCATTCTGGGACAGGGCCTTGCACTATCATTCGGCCATTCTGCAGTACCATTGGCACAGAGATGCGGTGCTGCTGGTGGCCTTTTGAAATTTCTAAGCACAAGTTAAGGTAACAAGCCGGCATCCACAATCTTCATTACACCTATTCCAGGTCTTCCTCGTCAAGGTCCTAACAGTGGAGAAGAAGCCTTGTCCAAGAGAAAGACATGCAAATTCCTCCCTCCAGCAGGCCCTACAGGTGTGCTGCACAGTGTACCTGGCACAAAAGTTGATCCAAACTGCAAAATGTTACAGCCACAAAAGACCTTGACTGCCATTTGAACAAGCTTGCCTACTGTGTCCTCAGGATATAGTTGCTCTCAAATAAGAGTCCTCAGTGGAGCTAACCTGACCATCAAGGAGTTCACTTAAACTATTGTGGGGAAATGTGCCTATTAGTAAGGAAGCATGAAAAACTAGTATGTCAACCTCAATCCGGTCTCCAGTCTATCCTTGTGGACAGCCTTAGGAATCAGAAGGCATTTTGGTTCTGCGCATTGATCACTTTGAAAAAATCACCGAAAGCACTAATGTCCATCACTCAAGATTCTACATTTCTTAATTCAATCTCATAAAATCAGATCATAAAAGATTTGTCACTGTACAATTAACATAAAACAAATTCCCATGCAGTAAATAAAATTAAGACACACATAGAAACATGTGAGATTAAAATGATAAAAACTGCTAAAAAACAACAAAGCGATAAGGCCTGTTCATTAAAACATCATAGTGCATTTTAAAACGAGCATTGGCATAGCCAATAGGTCGCGCATTTGGGACCTTATAAGTGTTTAGCCATGCAACAGTTGGTGTTGTTGCACCAAGGATATTCTGCTGCATACCTAAGTACTTATAGGGTCCAAAAAGTGAGACCTATTGGCTATGCCAATGCTTGTTTGTTTTTTGTTGCTGTTTTGGTTTAAGTTGCCAGACCTACAATAGCTGGACATAGTTTTTGTTAACAGTTCTTTGCATCAAATGAACTCGTTTTCATTGCTCTGAATGTTGTTTCCATTCTGGTTGTAGGAAGCAGACATTCCCGGGGGTGTGGGGGCTGCCTAGCTATGCGCATGCGCCAAACTATGCAATTGAGAAAAAGCCTGGTGCAGGCGCAATTTACAAGTGTGGAGTGAGTGAGCCCCTGGCAGCATGACTCACTCACACAGACTGAGTTCATGCACTGCACCTGCATACTCAGCATGGTTTAAGGAAACTCGACCCACTCCCTGCCAGGCATCGAACACTTATTTACCAAGAAACTCTGCGAAGAGCCTGCCTGCTGCAGTGACGGCTGGTGGTGTGTGCCTGGTGAAAGCGTGCACTGACGGCTGGTGGTGTGTGTGCCTGGTGGAAGCGTGCACTGATGGCTGGTGGTGTGTGTGCCTGGTGGAAGCGTGCACTGGTGGCTGGTGGTGTGTGTGTCTGGTGGAAGCGTGCACTGACGGCTGGTAGTGTGTGTGCCTGGTGGAAGCGTGCACTGATGGCTGGTGGTGTGTGTGCCTGGTGAAAGCGTACATTGACGGCTCATGGTGCGTGTGCCCGGTGAAAGCGTGCACCGATGGCTGGTGGTGTGTGTGTGCCTGGCGAAAGCCTGCACTGACGGCTGGTAGTGTGTGATGGCTGGTAGTATGTGTGCCTGGTGAAAGTGTGCACTGACGGCTGGGGGTGTGTGTGCCTGGTGGAAGCGTGCACTGACGGGTGGTGGTGTGTGTGCCTGGTGGAAGCGTGCACTGACGGCTTGTGGTGTGTGTGCCTGGTGGAAGCTGCACTGATGACTGGTGGTGTGTGTGCCTGGTGGAAACGTGCACCGGCGGCTGGTGGTGTGTGTGCCTGGTGGAAGCGTGCACTGACGACTGATGGTGTGTGTGCCTGGTGGAAGCAGGAGCATTCACAGTGATAGAAGACACAAATGAAAACTGACGAGGGGGAGGAGGGGGAGAAGGGAGGGGGAGTGCGAGCAGAGGAGCATGATTCACAGCTAGAAGACACAAATGAAGCTGACCAGGAGGGAGGGGGAAAAGGGAGGGGGTAGTGCAAGCAGAGGAGTCTGATTACAGCAATAAAAACACAGATGGCAGCTGTGCACGTGCAAAAGCTCGGGAAGGCAAGGTGTAGGCCAGCAAAAGCCTTTGGGGGCACTTTTAAAAGCCACTTACTAAATGTCTCGAAGAGACAGCGCATCAGGCGAGACCTAAACAAAGGACCTACAGCATGACAGACAATGGGACAGTCTAGTTGTTGAACGAACAGCAACCCTGCATTTGCTAATCTTACATTTTCAGAGAACAGGGACTAGAAACCTTTTGGTGAGGGGAAGATAACATTTACAAAACAGAATAAGGAGCAGCAGGGTCTGTAGTGATGTCTCATTACACTGGCATAGACATATGTCAGAGGGGGCAAACTAACCCTGAGGGAAGCATAACAGCCACCTGATAGACTCTAGTCTAATGCGGGTCATCGACATCTGTTCCTAGGTGCCCCTAGTCAGGAGCAGATATGTAGCCACACTTTGCGTGGTTTGCAAGAGACAAAAATGTTACTGTAGGTTTCAATAATTCCCTGTCCTCCCTTGATGTTCTTCTCTGTATCAGAAAACGTTCCCTAATCCATCTCAAATCCTTTTTGGAAATTGGAGAGAGGTTCTCAAAAACATGTGGCCAGCCTAGGGTGCTAAGTGACTCTCTAATATATCTCAACCAAATGATGCTAGAACAATGTGAGGTTGAGAGATGCAGTCAGAGATGATTTCACAATTCAGGGCTGCCTCCTACTTCAGCCAGATAGAGCACCAAAGCAGCAAAGGGGCAAGCTTAGCAGAATCATCTACATACCCCAAGCCCAGTTCCTCATTAACCATAAAGTGCAATCTGAAAAAAGGACCACCAATATGCACCAACATACTCTATTTTCCTTACACTGAATAGAAGGCACATCCCTATAACCCCTTACCACCAGTGCCACAAGTCAATACCGGCAAACACTTTATCCGGTAGATCTCTAGAATAGAAGCAATGGATTAACTAATGATGATGCTAGTGAAAAAAGGTTCGACAGCTTGCAGAAAACGATTTTACCTATTCTCAACACAAGGGGCCTAAAACCACACTTGACTCTGGAAAAGAGATAGGGGTCGGGATACGGGCTGGCTACCTGGCTATTGTGACATCTGGCTTCTGGTGATAGTGGGAACCTCTACTAATCTGGTTGCTGCTGTTGAAAGAAACCGGAAGGCAATTAAAAGGCAGCTTGGACGGCTATTGCCAACGGGTGTTATACCTAAAAAGAGGAACAGGTGAAATGACATCAGGACAGGTTAGGCAAGTACTCCCATTACAAAAATTAAACAAACCAAAAAAGTTGCAAAAGAAGTCAACTACAACAGGGGGGACATCTCAAACAGGATCACAAGGAACAATAAGCCACTCTATCCCAATAATTTCACCAATGGAAACTTATTTTGGAAAAGCGGAAAGATGGAACAAAATGATTACATTTTCTTTCTGAAAGACCCTGTGGCAGCAAACTTTTCTGAAACAGGAAAAATAAAGGGTCTGCTCACTACTTTTGCGCCACAAAAATCAATGGCTTCAAAAACATAAGAGGTACAACAATTAACATCTTATGCAACCATACCAATTACAGAGCCTATATACAGTGAAAGTGAACTAAAAACGGATCAAAGAACAACAGATTCAATAGATGGGGAAAATCAAGCAAACACCCATCAATTAAAAAGCAATTTAAAAAATCACTGTACAGGCAATTATACATTCCGTGAACAGTCATAAGAATGACTCAGAATTCACCAAGGAAATAGCTATGGATTTGGCTACTGATTTCAAGGAGAAAAATCAACAACACGGCGGACTAGAGATGGCGCCAAAGATGAAAACACTGGATCACCTTCACTCAACTCCTAACAGAGATAAACTGGTTGAGCATAATCAATGCTACGATTTCCCCTTAACCCCCATGTCACCAAGGGTTCGAAGGAGGATGAACTGCAAGCTTCATGTGTGCATTCTACATTAATAACGGATAACACAGAACTTGTAAAAGCCTTGGAGACAAAAACAATAAATCAGACAAACTTGGCAACCATTCCTGCAATACCACAAGTAGAAACTAAAAACCAATCATACAAACCGGATCAAGTTTTTGCAAGAAGATCAATTGGCACTGCAATAAATCAGGACCTTTTCTCAATTATATAAATACCAAGCCACTCTTCATCCCAAATTCCAACGGATTCAAAGAATAATTCAATATATGGTCCAGTATTTAACCCAAGGCAGGATCAATTTGATATCCAAATAGGGAAAAGTCCAAGTATATCACCATTGCAGCTGGATAATTCGAAGATAGGAGGATATGAAAGCTATAAATCTAAAAAATATATCAATCAAATTGATACAGGCAACCTATCTTCTCTATATTTGTCATTATTAAGCATCCTACAAACGTCGATTTCTGTATTAAACATGCAAACGGACAAATTAGATCTACAGATCGATCTCATGAATATTATGGCAACACAATGTTTCCAGCATTAACACCAAAATAGATATAATTACCATACAGCTGGTGAAAGTCCAAACACCTTAGAGGACGGATCTACAAGGTAACTGAAATACAACCAAATAATAGATAAATTAAGTACTTTGCATCTATATTAACAGACATACTGAAAGAAATAAGGCATAAGGAAGATCATAAACCATCTTTAATGCAAATCCCAGAAGAATATATACAAGAGCAATCACAGTTAATAGACAAGTCAACGAAAAAGGAAATTTGTGAACAACGAGGGGGACAACTAAATGTGACAGATTGTGCAAGCACAAATGAAATTCAAAACAATCCATCACCGATCCATTTAACATCTAACGGCCCACAACCTCTCATTACAAACGCAAACACTTAATTTATCCAAGAATTAACAAAAAGGCAAAAAAAATGCTAGAAAGGGAAGAGCCAATGAAATTAAATGAAATTCTTTTTATATAGCGCTATTTGAAAGAAGAGCAGAGCAGAGCAGCCAATATGAATGGTTCTATGCAAAAAGATGTAGCTGGCAAGAAATTCTATCCAGTGTTCAATGGCACACAAAAAAAGAAACCTCTTCCAGAAATAAAGGTCACAGAAGAAAAATTCACATTACAGGACAAATCAATGGATAGAATATTGCGGCCTCCGATTAACAAGTTAGATAACAAAGTTAGCGAAAACGGTGTAAAAAAGTGGAAGGCAAGTCTGAAGGATAAAGACAACCAAACCCTACCATAACAAATTGTATCTCCAAAAGAAACAGACGCAAATAAAAAAACAAAAAAAGGGCGTCCTTCCAGAACCTTGCAAATGGAGGTATTAACTTCGGACAATCATGACGTTGAACACAACACATCATCAGAGGATACAAAAGGACAAGATCAACTTAGACGACTCGAGGTACCATCTGGCAATTTCTCCGAACAGAACCCTTTGGTAAGGACTAAACCTACCAATAATAGTCCAATAGAGTCTTCTGCAATTACTCACCATAATAAAAGTAAAAAACACGAATGTATAATATCTTCTAGGGTGGACAAAACAATCATGATCACATGTCCCCTATTAGAAAGTACTATGGAGCATGAGCCTCACTATACAAGAACAAGAAACCTCATTCAGAACCCCAATGACGACAAAAATATAAGAAATAATCCTGCTCATTGCGCAGGCCAAACAAAATATAAAAGGCCAATGCAGGACCGTGTAAACCAAGCGCTGTCTGAACATATTTCACCATCAGAAGTAAAGGATACCAGTGACCAGTGGCAAATCACATGAATTCCTTTTTACAATTCAAGAGGCAAGCAAGATATTCTAAATAGGGGAAATATTTTGAGGCTGCTAACTGAGGTACCATCATTACGTTTTATCAAAACAACAAACTTATTATCGGTGAAGTTTCTGCCAAAATACATAACCATCAGTCAGAGATAACTCTAACATCATGGAAGTCAGAAAAAATAGCGAATCAAATTCTAAACGCCAAAGAGCTATTCAAATCATGGGGCATATCAATAATAAAATCTACTCCGCAGCGTTACCCAGATCCATTGGCATATTGAGATAACAAGTAAAGGACCCATATTCCTGTATACTAGATTCTGCAGAACGCCCGAGGACCAACGGGTACAGAAATAACAACACCAACAGAAAGAAGATATCTTCATAGGCACTGGTCACCGCTAACATCAAAAAACGTAAATATGCAATGGCTCTGCAAGAAACCTGGTTGACAGGCTCATTTCAATTGCCGGGTTTTACATTACATCAGGTGGCTGCTCTAAAAACGAATCGCTTTGGAAGACCAAAAGGCGGATTATCGGTCTATATATCAAACAGCCTCAAGGTTGAATCAGAACAGATGTCGACGACTTCTACAAATATACAAATAATCAGACTCAATTTCGGTAGTGATCATAGGATAACTTCACTAATCTTTTTCAACATTTACGCCCATCCAAACACCCAAGACAAATCAAAAACATTCAACAAGTTAATACATGAAATATCCGAAGTAAGATATAATACCCCGAATTGGGAAATAGTGATTACAGGTGATTTTAATGCTCATCTTATTCACACACCGGATGATGATAACCAGTTAGGAGTAGAAAATGAAATTTGGTCAGTAAACTATCAAACGGCCCATTCTTGTAGGAGCACTAATAAAGCAGGCAAGGAACTGGTCACCACTCTAGAATATTTTGGTTTGAGAGTAATTAATGGGAGAACACGGGACGATATTCCTCCAAATGTAACATATTATGGACCGAAGTCTGGGTCCATAATTGACTATACTATTCTTTCCCTGCCACTAACACAGCAACTAAGTATGTTCAAAATTAAGGGCACAACGGACAGTGATCACTCAATCCAACATATAGCTATAAATATACATTAAGACAGTTATCAGTCTGCTCTAACAATCAACGAGGGAAGTGCAGTAACTACCCCTAAACGATTGAATGGGTAATCTCATCATCTTCCAGAACTCGCAGGCAAAGCTAAAGCAATCTTGGAGGATGGTATAGCGTTATCCTCTACAGTATTATACGCCTGGATCAAATTTGTGACTGAAAGGACGAACCCTAAATCAAATTTGAAATTGGGACAGACCAAAAGCTACACTCATCCATCATTACAGAAAATTAAAGAGTTCAAAAAAGAACTGAGAAGAGAAATAAGAAAGGTAAAAAAACGAGGTAACCAAGCAGACGCAAGGGATAAGCTAAAAAAATTGTAGAAGGAATTTAAGAAACATGTCTGGCAAGAAAAAAGAAAAATGACAGATGAGTTCAGGACAAAGCTGCTCTACAATTGCAAACAATCAAATACCAAAGCTTTTTGGGAAACAATAAACGGCTTAAAAAAGGTAAACAAAGTAGAAGTATAATCAAATGTTACAGATCAAGATTGGGTAGTTTATCTGACAAAACTCTTTATTGATGAAGACCAGCTAAAAGTAAGTAAAACTAATAAAGCTATTGAGACTGAACAAATAAGCAGGGTCAAAACATTGCTGCATTTTGAGTTGGTACCCGCTTCAGGCACTACATCATGTATGCTCACAAGAGTTGAAAATGTGATCAAATCAGGAAGAAGTGACAGCGCCCCAGGTCAAAAGGCCATCCCACAGGCAATATTTAAATTGGACCCAAAATACTGGGCCAACCCGATAATGGTATTATTTAAGAAGGTGGAAAACACAGGCATGATTCCAGATAGCTGGAAGGGATCAATAATAAACCCTATCTTTAAGGGAGGAGATAAAACAAAGCCATCTAATTACAGATTAATAGCCCTTATTGACTCAGAAGCAAAATATTATGCATCACTCAAATTGGAAGATCAAATAGACTGGTCAAATACTAAGAATTTGATTCCACCCCAACAAACAGGATTTCGGAAAGGGTATGGTACCTCAATTAATATGACAACAGTAGCATTAATTGCGGAAAAAAGCAAACGCAAAAAGAAAAAACTGCAACTCTGCTTTGTGGATCTGAAAGCAGCTTTTGATCGGGTGGTTCGACCACTTCTATGGGCTAAATTAAGACGGTGGGGTATTCAAGAAAAAACTGTTAAGAGCAATTTAATCGCTATATAAAGAAACATGGATACAAAATAAGGCTGGGAATGGAACCAAAATATCAAAGAAAATACCAACCGCAAGGGGTCTTAAGCAAGGGTGTGTGCTAGCGCCACACTTGTTTAACCTCTTTAGGGCGGATTTATCCACCCACCTGAATAAAGTGAACTCGCATGCTCCAAGGTTAGGGCCACTAACGATATCCCATCTTCCATATGCCGATGATATTGTGCTGCTGAGTCGCACAGAAATTGGTCTTCAAAGACTGTTTAAAGAAACTGCGGCTTATACAAAACTCAATACATTGGAAATTAACATTGCCAAGACAAAATCTATGCTTATTGGGAATAATCCCCATGCCTCACTAAAGATCAAGCTGGATAATGTAACCATAAAAGAAGTCAGTACTTATAAATATTTGGATTTTAATGTTGATACTTTCATGCACACCAACAGTATATGGTTAGGAAAAAATAATGCTCTAATACACTCATTGAGTTTACTTGCAAAAAAACTAGACTGCTCCTCTTATCAACCATTGCTCTCTGTTATCAGAGCAAAATTGCTTCCATCTCTAACTTACGCAAGTACGGTAATGCATGGTAGGGACTCCAAAACCTTAGACAGATTACAAATCAAAACATACAAACGGGTTTTTCGTCTGCGCGTTAATTCTTCCCCCTCCCAAATTAGTTTGGAATTCGGATTGACACAGCAAAACATCGCAAGAAGGTATAATTTCATTAAATCCATGCATAAAATACAAAATAATCAGTCCAGCCTTTTATTCAGTGCTTTATGGGAATCTGTGAATAATGATGTGAATTTAAATTACAACAAATATTTGTTATCATCTCTACAACTAACCAAAGCGGGTGACTTATTGGACTTGAATTTATCGCATCCTACTTTTTGCCAAGCCATGAATAAAGCAGCAAAAATTAATTCACTAGTTGAGGATAAAAGCATATTTTCGCAGTGATCCCACGCTTGGATGACAATTCAAAAGTAGTATGTAACAGTGCAACCGGCAACTTACCTACACCTAACCTATCCGGTGTATTTCAAGAAAAAACTATTGGCTATGAGCTTAGGTGAGTTGCCATCTTTGTCAGACAAACCAGTATCCCGATATAAAGGACCAAAAATGTGCAGACTATGTGATGCCCCAAACAAGAATTTTGTGCATTTTGTCAGCATATGTCCCAAACTGAACAATGTACGTCGTACACTTTTAAAGCGCTTATTTAATGAGAGAGGGATCCGTACGTGCAGAACAGCCATCATGAGAAACCTGGACCCTACAGATCCTCAGCTAAACTGCAAACTTCTGATGTTTTTACAATTTCACGACAAAGCAGTCAAACAGATTTGTAAGCTGCATACTACAGCATAAGGAATTTTCCACGCCATATGAGCACAAGACATTGATATGATGCTTAAACAGTAGCAGGATGTTGACATTTGCAGCTGTGGAATTTCATACTGATGTATATGCCACTTTATAATAACGGTGAAGAGTATCCATAATAATGAATTGAAGGAATTTTATAATGTCGTGTTTTAAATAAGACCACAATATTTTCCTGTGTCGTAGCAATATTAATCTATGTTTTTAAGAAAACTTATTATTTTGAAAAGGTTTTTTTATATGTACACCTAATTTGTATTGTTACGGTTTTTATTAACTAATAACAATAAACTTTCATTCCAAGATTCTCAAATAGGAGCTCAAGATACGAGAATTGGCACACTCTCCCTATAAAACTTCCCTCAATACTCTGACAGTGAGTCTCTGTTCTCTTTAGGCCACCACTCTGATCTGTACCCACCACCTCACCCGCAGTGACCCAGATAAAGTTAACATACTGAAGGCCTTTGAAAGAGAGGAGAGAGGTGAGGCAGCAAGGTATGCTCTTGCTGGAGCCATGCTCAAGGTACTAACAGACCACAGGCAGACCAGAACCTATAACATACTCACAGTAATAGGGCCTGCCTGTTGACTCAAATCATATGAAATCGCAGAAACAGAAATACCTTATAGCAATCCTGAAACAAACTAGACATTGCTGACCCTACAGGAATTTTGGACAGGAACTTATGACTCGTGGAACACCGAAAAAACAGGGGGAGAAAAAGGGTCAGGATTCCTTTATGGAGGCGGGGAGGGGAACCTGCAACGCCTTCGAGAGGAGAATAATGTGGACGTTTTGGGGTTTATATCAGGTAATCCATCTCTCAGGCGAGGTTTCACCTGATCTTTTTTACTTCAGATAGGATGACAGACAAGGAAGTAATATTATCCAGGGAAGCACATTTTGTAATGTTTTATCTGTCTTCATATGTTATTTACTTCCCCTGGGAGCATTACTAATAGATCACACATGGACTCTTGCAGATCTGAGACACAGCCCACATGCATTCAGAACTCCAAGGTTTGGTGCAATTGACGATTTAAAATGGGAATAGTACGAAGCAGGTGAAAACTAATTGGTGTGATTGATTTGGTTACCTTCTGAGACTCAAACACATGCGTAGAGTTCTGAATTGTAGTACTTCCAAGTTAGATTGATTTTCTGCTTTTGCCTCACGCATTTT